>NC_134411.1:66153991-66336491 GCF_038048845.1 Mixophyes fleayi
TTATTGATAGAGACCATCAGGGGTGGAAAATGCAGTCTTTGGCTTGGCCGTGGAAGTCAAGGTAACTTGCCAATAACCCTTTGTTAGATCAAGGGTTGTTAAATAATTGCTACCAGCAAGATTTTCCACTAGTTCATCCACACGTGGCATCGGATAGGCATCAAACTGCGACATACTGTTTAGGCGCCTAAAGTCATTGCAGAACCTAATTGTCCTATTGGGTTTCGGGACAAGCACAATGGGACTATTCCATTCACTAGTGGACTCTTCAATTACATCTAACTGGAGCATCTTCTCGACCTCCTTTCTCACGTCCACCCGTCTGGCTTCTGGAATACGATACGGCTTCTGCTTTACAATGACTCCTGGCGCAGTGACAATGTCGTGTTCGATTAAGGTAGTGCGCCCAGGAATGGAAGAGAAGACATCCCTGTTCCGGCGAATCATTTCTTCAGTCTGTTGTCTCTGCTGAATGGACAAGGCTGGCTCTATGGACACTTCAGACTTTTCAATGGCAGTACTCACTACCTGAGGAGAGGTTTCCTCATCATGCCAGGGTTTAAGGAGGTTCACATGATATATTTGCTCCTCCCTTCTCATACCTAACTGGCGGACTCTGTAATTGACAGGACCGACAGCCTCTAGAACTTCATATGGACCCTGCCAATGGGCGAAAAGTTTGCTTTCCTGGGTAGGAACCAGGACTAGGACCTTGTCCCCAGGCCTGAAAGAATCGAACAACAGCACTTTTGTCATAACTTTTCTTCTGTCGTTCCTGAGCCTCTTTTACATGTTGCTGCACAATGGACCCTATCTTTCCTAGCCTCTCATACATTTGGGACACAAATTGTACCAGATTTGGCTCCCTGGGACCTTGCTGCTCCCAGCCTTCTTTTAACATATCTAAGATACCCCTGGGCTGTCTCCCAAACAATAACTCAAAGGGACTAAACCCTGTTGAAGCTTGAGGTACCTCACGATTGGCAAACATCAAATAGGGAATAAGAGTGTCCCAATCTTTTTTCTCTTGAGCCACTGCTTTCCTGAGCATGTGCTTTAGACATGAAGGGAGTACCCTGGTCTGTGAGAATTTCTTTGGGTATTTCCAAGCGTGTAAACATCAATACCAGTTCTTTAGCTATGGTGCTGGACTTTATGTTTCGCAGGGGAATTGCCTCTGGATACCTGGTTGCATAGTCAAGCACCACTAGTATATATTGGTGCCCACGTGCTGATTTTCCAGTGGCCCCACAAGGTCCATAGCTATCCGTTCAAAGGGAACTTGTACTATTGGTATTGGAATGAGAGGTGCCCTGTACATGGGTTTGGGACAGGTTCTCTGACAAATGGGACAGGACTGGCAATACTTTTTCACTGCCATGTGTACACCGGGCCAGTAAAACCTAAGCAGAACTCGTTCCCGTGTTTTATCCTCCCCTAGGTGTCCCCCACAGACATGTGTATGTGCTGCTTTTAACACTAGTGGTGCATGGACTTGAGGAACCATTAATTGTTCTACTTTTCCCCCTGTACAGTAGCAACTCTATACAGGAAATTATTTTTAACAATAAAATATGGTATACCTTCTGCAGGCTGGGCGACTTCCGCTACCCCCATTTACCTCAGTCACACTTTTAAAGGCATGTTCCAAAGTGGCATCATTAAGTTGGTCTCGAGCAAAGTCCTGCAGAGGAAACAAAATTGGTATTGCGGACCAGTCCGTATCCTCACTGACAGGCGGGGTGGGCTCATCTGCGACATCACCGACCAATGCTAGTTTGGACTGTCCATGCTTCCCCACAGGTGGATGCTTTTGCTGGAACTCCTGCTGTGTCTCCCAGGATGGCATTCCGGTTTGGCGGTTCCCAAAGATCGATGTCCAGATGTTGTGGATTCTTAGGCAGTTCCTTTAAGACCAGGCTTCCGAACGTTGCATCAGTTGCCGGCATGTCCGGCCGGATCCGCTCACCAAGGACATCATTAAACAGTGGGAAGTCTCGCCCCAAAATGAGTGGATATGGGAGTTTAGGTGCTACAGCAGCTACCACCATAACAGTTTTGTCTTTGAATGTGACTGGTTAGTATTGTTCTTTCATACTCCTCTGTCGTGCCAGGTACGCAAAGAACCTTCACTTTGGGCAACAGAGAAGTTATGGTTTCGGGTAAGGCAGAGCTGGAAACCAATGATAGTTCACTCCCCGAGTCAACCAAGTCCAAAACAAGGTTTTGGTTGATTAGCACAGTCACCCGGAACAAACAAGGACTTCCTGATGTGGGACTCATGGTAAAACAGCTTGGAAATGCAGGCCCAATACGTGCTACGGAACCAGTCCATGGGTTCCGTAAGTATGACACTCTTATGCCTTAAAGTGGCCTGGCTCACCACATTCGAAACACTTCAGATTAGACAGCTTTGCACCTGGCCCTCTGTAGTTTTGCCATTGGGCCCTGTAGCAAGGATTGTCAAAACCTGGCTTTTGGCGCGGTAGCGGCTTTGGCACAAATGCAGGTTCTTTAGTCATTTGCTGTAGCGCACAAAACCTTTCTACCACGGTGGCAAGCTCTTCGTAAGTTTGTGGGTCTGATTGCAGCACCCACCTTTGCAAATCGCGGTTCAGCCCCCGGATGCAGTGATCTATCGCCAGAACTTCAATAATCAGAGAAGGCGAATTCTCCTCAGGCTGTAGCCATTTTTTTAACATTTTAGAAAGCTCAGCGACTTGCGCTCTGACCGGTTTTTCTTTATCATAGCGCCATTGGTGATAGCGCTGGACTCCGCCTGGCCCGGAAACTGCAATGCGAGCCAATATCTCAGACTTTAGGCATGAATAATCAGAGGCCCGTTCCTCATCTAGATCCATATAAGCTTGCTGAGCTTCACCAGTCAGGTATGGCGCCAGTCTCTAAGCCCAATCTTTAGGAGGCCATTTTGCCCTTTTTCCAAGTCTCTCAAAGGACACCAGATACGCTTCTATGTCATTACCTGGTGACATTTTCAGGAGTACAGGACCAGGGGGTTCATTTCTGTCATGCCTCACCTGGCTTAACTCTTCTCTTAAGAGCCTTGTGTTTTCCACCTGTGCCTCGGCGACTTGTAGCATCTGAGCTTGCTGCTGTTGCTGCGCAGCGGCCACATTCACGAGGGTTCTCAGTACTTCCTCCATGTTGACGTCTGCGCTGGTTGGGTAGCGGAAACTTGCTTCCCGGAGTATCCCACTCCTGACAACACTTGTGGCAAGAGCCCGCTACTGGTGAAGCACACGCGAACAACTTCTTCCTTTTTATGGTTCTTTATTGTCAGGATGGTAATAATATTTTAAAACCGTATACTTGCACAGCAATTATGGAGACCCTATATGCTTACTATACATAGTCCAGCTCTGTTTAGACTAAGACACACCCTGTCTGTTTGCTGAGAGGAAGCAGCTTTTAAATCATGTAAGTTAACACACTCCAAACTACACATATGTTTTTACCTGGTTTAATCTCCACCTAGGTGCATAACTGTGCCAATGTTTTATTCTGTTTGTATAATTTATCTGCCTCTTGTCAGAAAAATGCCTCCCTTTGTTACAATATATATATATATATATATATATATATATATATATATATTTCATAGACAAAAAACCTTACAGTTTAACATGTCCAATTAAGGTTCCTTCTACACAATCTACAATGTAAGAAAGCGATTTAAACTCTGCAACTCAAACTGCAAAAAGCAATGAAATTACGACGATTAAGGCAGAAACCTTAATGGACGTGTTCCTTGCGCAGTACAGACATGGTGTGCCATCACATCTTGTGGTTAGCTGCAGATTCAGCACTATCATGGAGTGAGATTGCTGTCACTCACAAAATGGTGGAGCTGCTAATTCACAGATTTGTGTGTTCACGGGAACACACAGATGATAGTTCCCACAGCCATCATTCTTAGTCCTGATTTATGGATGGTAATTTATGTAAGTGTGTATGCAAGTTTGGAGCTACATACTAGAGCCTGATTTGGGAATGTACCGAGATTTGACTGAAGAGAACCTCATATTGAGGATTTAGTATTTACTAGTGCATAACTGAAGTTTGAGCATCAGTACTCTTATTAACTGAGGATTTGGTAAACCAGCTGGTTACTTCTGCAATAATACCTTATCCAATTAAGGACCTTTTATTTTTACCACAGCTGGACTAATTTTGGTTCCTTCATTTTCTCTGACCAATTATAACATCTGTGTCTATCTGTATATGCTGTTTTGAGCACTCGCTGCACGTTTAAAATACTTTGTATTGTTGGCAATCATTTGCATGAAGTTTTTTCTTAAGTAATTTTTTATTCCATTTTGACCACCTCCTATGTCACAATATGATTTTCATACACTTGAAAAGAAAAATGGCTGCAGTTCTTGCCAGTGATAACAAAGAGGCCATTGTCATGCCTGGGCATAAGACCAAAAATCCATCTCTTAAGTGTGGAATTATTTGTACACAAATCCTGGCAAGAGTTGTCTATCCATTTGTAGCGTTTTTAAAGCCACACTCAGTAGAGGTAGGGACCTTAACCATCTGGGATCCTCATCCATGTTTTGTCATTTTTCAGCGAGTTCTTGGAAAACTGTTGGGAAAATCAGAAACTTAGGTAAAAAAAAAAAACAACAAGCAGTCCAGCATAATCTACCTCCCTTCTCTCATCTACATCCCAGCACCTGCAATCTTCCCCCCAACACCTTCATAATCAATATTCCCTGAACCAACAATTGCCAGTTAAACAATCCTTTGCAAGAGGAAGCAAGAATGAAAGCTGTCACCCAGTCGCAAAGCGGATCACAGACGCCCTGGGTACTATGCTAGTGGTAGATCTGCGTCCAATTTCCACTATTAATACAGTTGTTTTAAGACATTTAATTGAGGTGTTCTGTCCCTGTTAGCAAATGTCATCACTATATCATTTTAAAAAACAAATAAATATGTTCCAACTGCGCTCGCGAAGTGTTAATAAAGAAAAAGGGTGAATATTACAGCAGAATAAATAAACACTAATCCCTAATTGGTTTATACTTCATTGACAGCAATTCCATATCCTGCAAGTGTTTTTCAGAGACGTTGTGTGTTGGTTTTTTTGTGGATTTATAGAGCCAAGAATTTTTTTGCTTTTTTTCTCCATTCAGACTATTTTATAGTCCTATCCTTGGTATGCACTGATACACCACCTTTAGTTTTGTCATTTCCAGCCATTGTATGTGATGTGTTTATTTATTCTGCTGTAATACTCACCCTTTTTCTTTATTAACACTTCGCGAGAGCAGTTGGAACATATTTATTTGTACTGTATTTACAAGGAGGGATTCCTTGGTTCCCCTGCTGCTGCGAGTGTGTCACCTAGTCTGATACTGAGCGCATATGTATATCTACTATATCATTTTACTAGAAAAGCTAATTCTCTCCTGTACCGGAAAGTTCCTAAAAATTAAATTATTGGGCGACAAAATGGCATTTTACCCACTGTACACTTAACCACAGATATGTGGACAAGCGGAACTGGGCAAACTAAAGATTATATGACTGTGAAAGCCCACTGGGTTGGTCATTTGCCTTCCCCAGCATGGACAGCAGCAGCATGTACCCAGGTACGTCACATTTTTGAGAAGTAGGCTACTCTGTGTATAAGCGGCTTCAGTAAGAGGCATACAGCTGACAATCTGTTCCAAAAACTAAGGGATGTCATTGAAAGATGGCTAATCCTGCTTGGTCTCTTCTGAGGATATGTTATTTCTGATTACGACCCCAATATTGGTCAAGCATTACAGCGGGGTTGAATTCCATCACATTTCCTGTTTTGCACATACTATTAACTTGGTGTTACAGTACTTTTTAAAAATAACATGCAGGAGATGCTGTTTGTGTCCAGAAACATTTAGGGTAAATTTCTGGTTTCTGCAACAGTATGTAGGAGAATGCAACAGCTGCAAGAAGACTTGCATTTCAGGGGAATATACTTTAGTCCAGTGAAGTAGTTACCTGTGAAGAAAGTGCATACACGGTTAGCTTGAGTCAAGTCATTGCCTTAATAATACATTTTGAAAAGGTGCTACAGAAAATTATAGTGTGAAATAAAACAAAGTAAATGTGCTTACTATATTTTAATTGTAGTTTAAATACTTAATTTTTTTCGCAAGGATCCTAGACTTATCAACATCTGGTTTGGACGTCTTCTCCTTCAGTTTCTCTGGCAACTGCTTGTTGTAAAAAAATTGCTTTCCCAAGACACCCAGTGGTGATGCAGATGAGTCCGCACAACATTTTGATATTTGCTCTGCTGTAAAAAAATTGCCCAAAAATCGTGACAGCTCTGTCCTAAAATCAACTAGTAATTCCATTTGGAATGCCATTATCGGAAATTACATCATACTACACAGACTATGATGGTGGGATGAATTAGTACTGTTTGAGGAAGATTATCACTAAACCCTGCCACCTGTCCTGTTTCGGAGTGAGCTATGGTACAATAAAATGTAACTGCAGATTTAGACCAAGACTGTCAGCCCTATTATTTCTATTTCAGCAATTACAATTATCAATGGAGCAATGGAGCTCTTCTCTTTGGGTGTTACCTATATAACGCAGCACAATTTGCCTGCAAATTCTACAGACAAGCCTGCTTGTCTTCCTCTTCATCAATGACTCTTAGCAATTGAGCACTCGTCTTTGGGTGTATATTACACCCAAACATTATTAGTGCAATTTAGAAAAAATACAGTTTAATCCAAGATAGGCCCTCCACCATCCTTTGCATGTTAATAGTAGGATTGGTTGGAGTTATGGTCAAGGTCACAAATTATTTTGACAAATCCTTTAAACCAGCCCAGATGTCAAACTGTTGTGGTCTGCCACCTGCGTCATCCCTGCTTGTGTTTGGAAAGTGCAAATTGGTGCAAGAACCTCATGTGCCAGAAGTGCTGCCACTGGTGCCACACTGCTGCCTCTGATGCAGGACTTACACAATCAACCGCATCATCATCAGCGCCCTCAACGGATACCCAAATCTCCCCCACATCCTCTTCTAAAGACAAAGTGTCATCATCACTTGGTGTATCACCGGCTACACTCGGGCTGTTCAGGCACACATCAGCAGAACTGCTGAAAGGGTCCCTCTTTATGGGTACACTAACAGAACGCTCACGATTACACATCTCACTGTTGGATGGACTCTCCACAGGGATTGGTGTCATTTGTGATTCAGAGCAAACATTATCCTCTAATGCCTTACTGTTATCTTGCAGCTCGGCTTTGACCCGAAACAGTAGTTTTGCACCACTTGTAGGCTCGGTAACATTTTTTGATCTGCCACTAATAGACAAAGGTGAAGGCCTCATTCTCTCTTTGCCACTGCGTGTATAGAATGGCATGTTGGCAATTTGTTTTTTATCGGCACTTAACTTTTCCTCAGTTACACTTCTTTTGCGCTTCAACACTGTAAAAAAAATTTTGGTGTGTGTTTTTTTGACTGATTTTAAAAGACTGTGTAGTTTGACATCGTCTTTCCCAGATGACGTACTGGGAACACTACCATCAGGACTGGTGAAGGAGCCTGTTTGCTCATTCTGCTCATAGGTGGACTGCTTTGAATCCATTCTGAGCCCAACGCACTTGTAGTGCTACAAATTGTTTTAGATACTGCTGACAGATACTACTTTTGACAGCCAGAAATATTAATGCAAAAGAATGGGGGACACCCCAAAAGCACTTTGGAGTGCTACAAAAATTTTTTTCAATCTGCTGACAGATACTACTTTTGACAGCCAGAAATATTAATGCAAAAGAATGGGGGACACCCCAAAAGCACTTTGGAGTGCTACAAATTATTTTTTCAATCTGCTGACAGATACTACTTTTGACAGCCAGAAATATTAATGCAAAAGAATGGGGGACACCCCAAAAGCACTTTGGAGTGCTACAAATTATTTTTTCAATCTGCTGACAGATACTACTTTTAACAGGCAGAAATATTTGGAATCAGAATTGTATTGTCTGTCCCTGCTCTAATCAGCCTATGACTACACCCTGCTCTCTCCCTCTGTCAAATGGTGATGGATTGCTGTGGAGGCAGGTATTTATAAATTTCAAGTATCGTGAGAACAAGAGCCCCGAGATTCGACGACGTCACAATGACGTTCGGCCTCGATTTGGATTCCGAGCTGGCGGGAGAGTACAGAGCCTGCTCGGCTCGGTACTCGGATAGCCTAAGTTCGGGTGGGTTCGGTTCTCGGGGAACCGAGCCCGCCCATCTCCATTGGAAACATTCACGTATAAGTTCATTCCTATGGGAAATAAATGTAAAAGAATTAAGTCTAAACCAATGTGGCTAAATAAAAAGGTAAGGGAAGAATTGCAAAGGAAGAAGCGTGCATTTAAATTGTTTAAGTCTGAAGGGTCAGAGGAGTCCTTCCGTAGGTACAAGGAATGTAATAAAACATGCAACAAGGAAATTAGATTGGCTAAATTAGAAAATGAAAGGCATGTTGCAAAAGAAAGTAAGACAAACCCCAAAAAGTTTTTTAAGTATATAAATGGCAAAAGGATTAAAAAAGATAATATAGGACCCCTAAGAAGTGAGATGGGTGAATTGATAAATGATACTAAGGAAAAAGCAGAGGTATTAAACACTTTCTTTTCTTCAGTATTTACCAGAGAGGAACAAATGGTAGAAGTAATACATAAAAATGGAAATGAAACCATGCCATTAATTAATACTTGGTTGTCAGAGGAAGAAGTCCAAAGGCGACTGAAGAATATTAAGATAAATATAGCTCCAGGTCCAGATGGCATACACTCAAGGGTCCTTATGGAGTTAAACTCAGAAATAGCTAGACCGATATTCTTAATTTTCAGACATTCAATCTCATCAGGCTCAGTACCAAGGGATTGGCGCATAGCAGATGTGGTGCCGTTGTTTAAAAAGGGGACGAGATCACAACCAGGAAATTATAGACCTGTAAGCCTTACATCAATAGTGGGAAAACTACTGGAAGATATTTTAAGGGATAGTATTCAGGATTACTTGGTACGCCATAAAATTATTAGTGGGAATCAACATGGATTTGTGAGGGATAGGTTATGTCAATCTAATCTAATTAGTTTCTATGAGGAAGTTAGTGGAAACTTAGACCAGGGCAGCACAGTAGATGTGGTCTACTTAGATTTTGCAAAGGCCTTTGATACAGTGCCACACAAGAGGTTGGTTTACAAAATTAGGAAACTGGGTCTATGAATCAACATTTGTACTTGGATCGAAAACTGGTTAGAGAATAGGGAACAGAGAGTTGTGATAAATGAAACATTTTCTAATTGGTCAAAAGTCTTAAGTGGAGTACCTCAAGGTTCCGTGCTGGGGCCACTGCTTTTTAATATATTCATAAATGACCTTGGTGATGGTTTAGAGAGTAAAGTTTCTATTTTTGCAGATGACACTAAACTCTGTAAGGTAATAAAATCAGAGCAAGATGTAGCTTCTCTACAGAGGGACTTAAATAAACTAGAGGATTGGGCAGCCAAATGGAATATGAGGTTTAACACAGATAAATGTAAGGTTATGCATTCAGGGATCAAAAACAAGAGCGCAATCTATAAATTTAATAGAATTAATTTAGGAGAATCTATAATGGAAAAGGATTTAGGAGTGCTCACAGACAGTAGACTTAGCAATAGTGCTCAATGTCAAGCAGCAGCTGCAAGGGCAAACAAAGTATTGGCATGCATAAAAAGGGGCATGGATGCAAGGGAAGACAGCAGGGCCGGACTGGCCATCTGGCACTTCTGGCAAATGCCAGAAGGGCCGATTGCAGTATGGGCCGGTCCGGCTCCCTGTAATACCCCGATTAAATTAAAAAAAAAAAAAATTTTGTGTGCAGCCGACGTGTGACGTCTTGATGGCTCTGTGCGCCGGCCCGGCTCCCGCGTAGGACCAGCAGCAGTGGAGGCAGCTGTCAGTGTTGAGGTAAGTGTAGAGAATATGTGTGCAGGGAGGGGGGGGAGACAAACGGAATATGTGTGCAGGGAGGGGGGGGGAGACAAACGGAATATTTGTGCAGGGAGGGGGGGAGACAAACAGAATATGTGTGCAGGGAGGGGGGGAGACAAACGGAATATGGGGAGGGGGGGAGACAAACGGAATATGTGGAGGGGGGGAGACAAACGGAATATGTGTGCAGGGAGGGGTGGGGAGACAAACGGAATATGTGTGCAGGGAGGGGGGGGAGACAAACGGAATATGTGTGCAGGGAGGGGGGGAGACAAACGGAATATGTGTGCAGGGAGGGGGGGGAGACAAACGGAATATATGGAGGGAGGGAGACAAACGGAATATGTGGAGGGTGGGAGACAAACAGAATATGTGTGCAGGGAGGGGGGAGAGACAAACGGAATATGTGTGCAGGGAGGGGGGGGAGACAAACGGAATATGTGTGCAGGGAGGGGGGGGAGACAAACGGACTATGTGTGCAGGGAGGGGGGGAGACAAACGGAATATGTGTGCAGGGAGGTGGGGTGAGACAAACGGAATATGTGTGCAGGGAGGGGGGGAGACAAACGGAATATGTGTGCAGGGAGGGGGGGAGACAAACGGAATATGTGTGCAGGGAGGGGGGGAGACAAACGGAATATGGGGAGGGGGGAGACAAACGGAATATGTGTGCAGGGAGGGGGGAGAGACAAACGGAATATGTGTGCAGGGAGGGGGGAGAGACAAACGGAATATGTGTGCAGGGAGGGGGGGAGAGAAACGGAATATGTGTGCAGGGAGGGGGGGAGACAAACAGAATATGTGTGCAGGGAGGGGGGGGAGACAAACGGAATATGTGTGCAGGGTGGGGGGGGAGACAAACGGAATATGTGTGCAGGGAGGGGGGGGAGACAAACGGAATATGTGTGCAGGGAGGGGGAGACAAAGGAATATGTGTGCAGGGAGGTGGGGGGAGGCAAACGGAATATGTGTGCAGGGAGGGGGGGAGACAAACGGAATATGTGTGCAGGGAGGGGGGGAGACAAACGGAATATGTGTGCAGGGAGGGGGGGAGACAAACGGAATATGGGGAGGGGGGGAGACAAACGGAATATGTGGAGGGGGGAGACAAACGGAATATGTGTGCAGGGAGGGGTGTGGAGACAAACAGAATATGTGTGCAGGGAGGGGGGGAGACAAACGGAATATGTGTGCAGGGGGGGGGGAGACAAACGGAATATGTGTGCAGGGAGGGGGGGGAGACAAACGGAATATGTGGAGGGAGGGAGACAAATGGAATATGTGGAGGGGGGGAGAGAAACGGAATATGTGTGCAGGGAGGGGGGAGAGACAAACGGAATATGTGTGCAGGGAGGGGAGAGAGACAAACGGAATATGTGTGCAGGGAGGGGGGAGAGACAAACGGAATATGTGTGCAGGAAGGGGGAGGAGAGAAACGGAATATGTGTGCAGGGGGGGAGAGGGGCAATAAATGTCTGCGGGGGGGAGAGGGGCAATAAATGTCTGCGGGGGGGGAGAGGGGCAATAAATGTCTGCGGGGGGGAGAGGGGCAATAAATGTCTGCCGGGGGAGAGGGGCAATAAATGTTTGCAGGGGGGAGGGGGGCAATAAATGTCTGCAGGGGGATAGGGGGGTGAGTGAAAGTGCAGGCGGAAGGGGGGATGAGTGAAAATGTCTGCAGGGGGGGTGTGAGTGAAAATGTCTGCAGGGGGAAGGGGGGGTGAGTGAAAATGTCTGCAGGGGGGGGTGATTGAAAATGTCTGCAAGGGGGTACAATGGCTGTAGGAGGGGGAAAATAAAAATGGCCAATGTGTGTGGGAACAGTATATGACTATAATGTGTGTGGGGGACAGTTTATGAATATAATGTGTGCTATTAAGTGAATGTGGGGCTGTTTGGGGAAAATGAGGTCTAATTATGAAATGTGATTATGAATTATTTAATGCCTGGGATGTTTCTGGGAAATGGTTATTTTTATTAAACATAAATGCTATTTAATTTCTTGCTGAGGTTGTTTGGAGGAAGGGAAATAGATTTATTTATTAAATGGGAATACTATTCTTTTAATGTTGGGACTGGAGTGAGACCTAATTTTATAATGTGGGTGCTATATTGAGTTAACATCGGTGCTGTTTGGAGTTTTCTAACTTTCATGTACCCATTTTTTTTTCCCAAATAGGGCCCCCAACATTCCAGGATCCAGACAAGCAGCAACTGATCTAAAGACACCAGCAGCCACAAGTGGTGACAATGACAAGACAGGTAAGAGAGACCAGGACAGTCTGCCAACTGTCCTGAATTTGGTGGGTGACTGTCCCGCTTAGTCAGGATTTGGTCTGACTGCAAGGACAGTTGGGAGGTATGTCCTACTTCACATTGTACTGCTTGTGAAGGCAGAACTGTGTGCACCTAATAGTAGTGCTCACAGTATTGTCTATGTATTTGTTGAAAATGTGACTAATAACCATATTACATCATAGGAGCCCCCTGTCTTAAGTGCCTAGGACCCCCTGAGACTAAGTCCAGCTCTGGTTAGCAGGAGGGAGTGGATAGCTACTCCCAGTCCCTGGATAGGACACAGCCTGCAGAGCAAGCCGAGGAGCTCTAAATCTCATGAGATTTATTAATCTTGTGAGACTAAGAGTTTCCCTGCTCACTCTACAGGAAGTTCCCATCCTGATGGATGTCAGCAGCATCAGAAGCATAGATAAGTACAGTGGACTGGGGGTGTTGTAATGTGCTTCTGGGTGGAGGGGTGGCATGATAGGGAGGGCCTGATAAATGTAATGTTTTATTATAATGTATGTAATGTATGTATCAATGCCCCATCTTGACCACGCCCCCAACATAATGTGGCCACGCCCTTAGCGGCACCCAGTTTTTTTAATGCTCATCAACAGAGATGGGCCTGTATGCTTGAAATGCCAGGGCTGATTTTTTTTCCCAGTCTGGCCCTGGAAGACAGTGTAATTTTAATCTTGAATATGCAGTACAGTTCTGGGCACCACTCTATAAAAAAGATAATTTGGAACTAGAAAGGGTTCAGATAAAGGTGACAAAATTGATAAAGGGTATGGAGTCATTAAGTTATGAGGAAAGGTTAGCCAGTTTAGGCATGTTTACTTTAGAAAAAAGGCATCTAAGGGGAGATATGATTACTATGTACAAATTCATTAGGGGTCAATACAGAGAACTTTCATGGGAACTTTTTACCCCAAGGACTATACACAGGACACGTGGTCACCCCCTAAGGTTAGAGGAGAGGAAATTTCACAACCAGCAAAGGAAGGGGTTCTGTACAGTAAGGGCAGTCAAGATATTTATTGCCAGGGAAGGTTGTGATGGCAGATTCAATAGATATGTTTAAGAAAGGGTTAGACAATTTTTAGCGGAAAGGTGTATCCAGGGATACGACCATTAATTAAAATGTAGGATAGTAGTGGATGTAGAGTAAAAATGGGACTGCAATATTGAGTCTGGGGGGATTTTCACAATTGAAACAGATTGGCGGTTGCTTACTCTGGATCAATTTCAAATATAAGTGCAGGATCGCAGGAGATACAAAATAGGTTAAACTTGATGGACTGGTGTCTTTTTTCAACCTCATCAACTATGTTACTATGTTACTATTTAAATGTATTTCAAATATATTATTTTGTATCTTTTTATGGAGCTATTCTACTGTCCCTTTCTAAGACACAGAGACCCTAAACTACGATAAAGGTAAACTAAGAAAATGTACTACTACTGTATGTGCGTATTCCAGTGAACACACAAATCTGTGAATTAGCAGCTCCACCATTTTGTGAGTGAGATTGCTGTCACTCACAAAATGGTGGAGCTGCTAATTCACAGATTTGTGTGTTCACTGGAATTGTATTGCGCAAGGAACACATCCATTAAGGTTTCTGCCTTAATCGTCGTAATGTCATTGCTTTTTGCAGTTTGAGTTGAAGAGTTTCAATCGTTTTCTTACATTGTAAATGTAAATTGGATATGTTAAACCGTAAGGTTTTTGTCTATGGAATTCCATGGCTTTTTGTAAATTGAAAATATTGATAATAAATTTATGAACTTAGAATTTCACAGCAGTTAAAATTAGTGGAAACTAGATGGGCCAAGTGGTTCTTCTTAATCCCTAATAAACAAGAGTTTTTACATTGCTCTACTACCTCTGTTAGATGCCTATCCCACCTGTCCCCTACTGTTTTGATAAAGTAATTTTTCCTCAGATTTCCTCTAAATCCAGTACCCTCCATTTTCAGTGCATGTCTTTTTTTACATATCCCCAACTGCCCACCAGCTTTGTAACCTCATGCACACGTCATCGCCGATTGCACCAGCTTTAATCTCATATTACCTCCTGTGTACCAGTGTCTCTCCCGTGACACCCCATTCTCACCAGCTCTATTTTCACCTTTGCACCAAGAAATCTTTCAAATGTCACTCCCTGCGCACCAGCTTTTGTCACATGTCACACATGTATGTATGTATGTGCAGGCAGGCAGTGATGGGATGAAGTATGTATGTTCTGGCAGCCATTGGTACATATGTATGTTCTGGCAGGATTTGGTGCATATGTATGTTCTGGCTGGCAGTGATGGGATGAAGTATGTATGTACTGGCAGCCATTGATGCAGTATGTATGTTCTGGCAGACATTGGTAGGGTCTGTCTGTCTGTTGTGGCAGACAGTGGTGCGGTACAGAATATATGTATGTATATGTTCTGGCAGGAAGTAATGGGGTGCAGAATGTATGCTCTTGCATGCCGCAATGTGGTGCAGTATATATGTAAGTAGGTTTTGGCAGGCAATAATGGGGAGCAACATATACGTATGTTTGTTATGGCAGGCTGTGTTATGGTGCAGTATGTATGTTGTGGTAGACAGTGGTGGGGTGCAGTATGCATGTATGTTCTGGCAGACAGTGGCGGCATGCAGTATCTATGCATGCATGTTCTGGCAGACAGTGGTGGCATGCAGTATCTATGCATGCATGTTCTGGCAGTCAGTGGCGGCGTGCAGTATGTATGCATGCATGTTCTGGCAGTCAGTGGCGGCATGCATTACGTATGCATGCATGTTCTGGCAGTCAGTGGCGGCGTGCAGTACGTATGCATGTATGTTCTGGCAGTCAGTGGCGGCATTCATTAGGAATGCATGCATGTTCTGTCAGTCAGTGGCGGCGTGCAGTATGTATGAATGCATGTTCTGGCAGTCAGTGGCGGCATGCATTACGTATGCATGCATGTTCTGGCAGTCAGTGGCGGCGTGCAGTATGTATGCATGCATGTTCTGGCAGTCAGTGGTGGCGTGCAGTACGTATGCATGTATGTTCTGGCAGTCAGTGGCGGCATTCATTAAGAATGCATGCATGTTCTGTCAGTCAGTGGCGGCGTGCAGTATGTATACATTATTAAAGTAATTCTATCGTTTTAAAGTAAGCATTGCCCAATCAATTGTATTTGTTTCCAAAGCACAAAGTGATTTATTATAGTAGATGTAAATAGTCAACAATTTCAATACATTATTATATTATGATAAAGTACAGTACAGCCAATACCAAAAGATAAGTACATACCAATGCAATCGCTTGCGCACGTTGCGCACCCACGGAACCCGGTGGACAGTATATCTGTTAGAATACTGTGTCAGAGTTGACTGAGGGCCAGGGTGTGTGCAGCTATGATTATATACAGTACAGTGTTACACTTGAACAATAGATATGACGCAGATTGTTTCTATAGTTCCAGACGTTGGGTGGGTCCAGTGTAAACAGATCATAGGTTGATTCGATCTAAGGAATCCAAAGGTGGGGGTCGTCTCTCCAGGGGGTCTGCTCCTTTCATAGCCAGCATCATACAAAGGATTATTCCCTAATATCAATAACTAAAGTATGCAATGTGCGATCTCTTCGCCGACTGCACCGGACAGCTGCTGATGATTAGGGGAACAATATGATATCAGGCATGACACCTTTCCTATAACCTAAACTTTTAATAACACTACAATGTACATATAATCACTATATATATATATATATATATATATATATATATATATATATATATATATATAGACTAATATTAAACCAAATACTATCTGCTCCTGAATTACAGTGTAACAGAACCAATATGAAATTATATAAATAACTAAATGTTGTAATGCGAGTGTGTGCGTGCGCATTTTACCGTGCGAACGCACCACGCCACGTGTTACGTGGCGTACGGATCGCATTTGCATGGCTAAACAATATTAAACCAATATACTTTCGTTCATCCAATTATACGACTTCAACAACATGCATGTTCTGGCAGTCAGTGGCGGCATGCAGTACGTATGCATGCATGTTCTGGCAGTCAGTGGCGACATGCAGTACGTATGCATTTATGCTCTGGCAGTCAGTGGCGGCATTCATTATGAATGCATGCATGTTCTGGCAGTCAGTGGCGGCGTGCAGTATGTATGCATGTATGTTCTGGCAGTCAGTAGCGGCGTGCAGTATGTATGCATGTATGTTCTGGCAGTCCGTGGCGGCGTGCAGTATGTATGCATGCATGTTCTAGCAGTCAGAAATGTGGTGCAATATGTACCATATTGTGCTTATGAGCTTCCCACCAGCACCTGCAGCACTGTAATCACCTCCCAAGTGCTTAAACTTGAGTCCTTGTTGATGCTGGTTACCAGTGAAAGCAGACAGAATTTTACAGAGATTCTGACTGAAAAGTCCTCCAAGACAGGAAGTGATGAAACGAACTGTCAGATTAGATGTGAGTTAACCCTCCATGGTTTCAGCAGCAGAGTTCTCACACAGCAGTACAGTACAACACTAGGAAGGAGCAGTGTGTGTGAAAACATTACATTCTGCTGATGAACCAATGAGAAAAACACAGCCCACAGCAGGCAATGAGAAGTGGGTGTGTATAGATTATATGCAACTTCTCTCAAGTAGATGTCACTTGTAAAGAGGGTCATGTCAGATGCTAATGTCCAGATATCTCACATCTACTCTCCGCTGTGATCACCACTGAGTGTAATCAGTACAAGTACCACAAAACACTTTGGAATAAATTAACTGGTGTCACTGAGGGGCGGGGGTTTTACAATGGATTCACTAACAGCTGTCTCAGGGAGAGATTAAACGCTCAATTAACAGCAGTGCCTGGGCTAATAGTACTACAGGGTGCCCCTCTCATATCCGCAAAACACTAACCAGGCCCCCTGTGACTAGAAAATGTGGGTAATTTCTTCAGCTAAGAGATGAAAATCCCTTAGCCAGAGACTCAGCCATGTTTGTGCTCTCAAGTGAAGCCAGTCTGAGTACACCCAGCACAAAACTCTAACTGACATGTGCAACGTTATGAAATCACCTATCTTTAAAATGGGGCATATTTTACAAAATTGTAAAAAAACTATAACTTTCTCAAAATTTTAAACTCTCTAAGGCAATCCTCAGCCCTAATAGCTTTCTTATAAAACAAACCCCAAGTCTTTAGACCTCCTGTCACAGCAGGAAATAATAGAACTAGCATGCAACACTTTCCACGACTGCTCATATGACAGAAGAAAGATAAAACAGTTGATATATTTAATTTTAGGTCAAAGTTAGTTTTTTCTAAATTACTAGAAATCAAAGTATACATAAACTTTGATCTTGGTAAAAAAAGATATGTTGTATTTAAACTAAGGTTAATGCATAAATATTACTGTCTTTTCCTGCATCACGGCAGGAAATAATCGTACTAGCATGCAACACTTCCCACAAGTGCTTATGTTACAGAAAAAATAAAAATTGTTAAGGACTCCCCATCGGGGAATCTAACCCCAGTCTCCCGCGTGACAGGCGGGGATACTGACTACTATACTAACGAGGAATAACTTTACATGTGTTTTTGGGAAAACTCCCTCCAATGGGGAGATTTCAATGCCATCTCTGCCGCTAATCAGAAGATGCACAACTTAAATCAACATTTTGCTGAATGGTAAGCTACTTTGCTTGATGAAAAAGTAAACAAAAATGTGTAGTTAGCGGGATTGTTGCCAGAGAGAACTGAAAAAAAACATAGACTGCATTATTTACATGACCTTGAGTAGAGAGAGTGTAAGATTAAGCTAAAGCAGTATTTTCCTGGCACAGTATATATTTGCCCACTGTTTTTCGGGTTTTCGTCAGGAGACACTCCTGTACAGTCATTCATGGATAATCTGCTACACTACAATATGACTCGAAGGACATTTTATGAAATTAATGCTCCAAAACATTTCAAAAAGATGTTTCTTATCCCTTTCAAGAAATATATTTAGCTATATTTTCCTGCATATTGTTATCCCTTTTTATGCATAATAATGGCTTGCTTTAATTCTGTTACCTTTTGCCATTAACACTGATTAAATATGCCCTGCTAAATGACGTAAAACAACTGACACAAAATATTTTGTCACAGAGGACAATAGTATATGTTTTCTAAAATTGGGAATTTTTAATGTTTTTGGCTAATCTAAAGTGTTTGTTAATCACCTGATAAATTAAATTTTTGGCCAAAATGATTTTTTCTAAATAACTTTAAAAGAAAGTGTACATAAACTATGAATGTGGGCAAAAAAGGTAAGTTGTATTTAAACTAAGGTTAATGCATAAATATTACTGTCTTTTCCTGCATCACGGCAGGAAATAATCGTACTAGCATGACACACTTCCCACAAGTGCTTATGTTACAGAAAAAATAAAAAATGTTAAGGACTCCCCTTTGGGGAATCGAACCCCCGTCTACCGTGTGACAGGTGGGGATACTCACCACTATACTAACGAGGAATAACTTGACATGGGATTTTGGGAAAACTCCCTCCAATGGGGAGATTTCAATGCCATCACTGCCGCTAATCAGAAGATGCACAACTTAAATCAACATTTTGCTGAATGGTAAGCTGCTTTGCTTGATGCAAAAGTAAAAAAAAATGTGTAGTTAGCGGGATTGTTTCCAAACAGAGAGAATTGAAAAAAAACATAGACTGCATTATTTACATGACCCTGAGTAAAGAGAGTGTAAGATTAAGCTAAAGCAGTATTTTCCTAGCACAGTATATATTTGCCCACTGTTTTTTGGGTTTTCGTCAGGAGACACTCCTGTACAGTCATGCATGGATAATCTGCTACACTACAATATGACTCGAAGGACATTTTATGAAATTAATGCTCCAAAACATTTCAAAAAGATGTTTCTTATCCCTTTCAAGAAATATATTTAGCTATATTTTCCTGCATATTGTTATCCCTTTTTATGCATAATAATGGCTTGCTTTAATTCTGTTACCTTTTGCCATTAACACTGATTAAATATGCCCTGCTAAATGACGTAAAACAACTGACACAAAATATTTTGTCACAGAGGACAATAGTATATGTTTTCTAAAATTGGGAATTTTTAATGTTTTTGGCTAATCTAAAGTGTTTGTTAATCACCTGATAAATTAAATTTTTGGCCAAAATGATTTTTTCTAAATAACTTTAAAAGAAAGTGTACATAAACTATGAATGTGGGCAAAAAAGGTAAGTTGTATTTAAACTAAGGTTAATGCATAAATATTACTGTCTTTTCCTGCATCACGGCAGGAAATAATCGTACTAGCATGACACACTTCCCACAAGTGCTTATGTTACAGAAAAAATAAAAAATGTTAAGGACTCCCCTTTGGGGAATCGAACCCCCGTCTACCGTGTGACAGGTGGGGATACTCACCACTATACTAACGAGGAATAACTTGACATGGGATTTTGGGAAAACTCCCTCCAATGGGGAGATTTCAATGCCATCACTGCCGCTAATCAGAAGATGCACAACTTAAATCAACATTTTGCTGAATGGTAAGCTGCTTTGCTTGATGCAAAAGTAAAAAAAAATGTGTAGTTAGCGGGATTGTTGCCAAACAGAGAGAATTGAAAAAAAACATAGACTGCATTATTTACATGACCCTGAGTAAAGAGAGTGTAAGATTAAGCTAAAGCAGTATTTTCCTAGCACAGTATATATTTGCCCACTGTTTTTTGGGTTTTCGTCAGGAGACACTCCTGTACAGTCATGCATGGATAATCTGCTACACTACAATATGACTCGAAGGACATTTTATGAAATTAATGCTCCAAAACATTTCAAAAAGATGTTTCTTATCCCTTTCAAGAAATATATTTAGCTATATTTTCCTGCATATTGTTATCCCTTTTTATGCATAATAATGGCTTGCTTTAATTCTGTTACCTTTTGCCATTAACACTCATTAAAAATGCCCTGCTAAATGACGTAAAACAACTGACACAAAATATTTTGGCACAGAGGACAATAGTATATGTTTTCTAAAATTGGGAATTTTTAATGTTTTTGGCTAATCTAAAGTGTTTGTTAATCACCTGATAAATTAAATTTTTGGCCAAAATGATTTTTTCCAAATGACTTTAAAAGAAAGTGTACATAAACTATGAATGTGGGCAAAAAAGGTAAGTTGTATTTAAACTAAGGTTAATGCATAAATATTACTGTCTTTTCCTGCATCACGGCAGGAAATAATCGTACTAGCATGCAACACTTCCCACAAGTGCTTATGTTACAGAAAAAATAAAAATTGTTAAGGACTCCCCGTCGGGGAATCTAACCCCAGTCTCCCGCGTGACAGGCGGGGATACTGACTACTATACTAACGAGGAATAACTTTACATGTGTTTTTGGGAAAACTCCCTCCAATGGGGAGATTTCAATGCCATCTCTGCCGCTAATCAGAAGATGCACAACTTAAATCAACATTTTGCTGAATGGTAAGCTACTTTGCTTGATGAAAAAGTAAACAAAAATGTGTAGTTAGCGGGATTGTTGCCAAACAGAGAGAACTGAAAAAAAACATAGACTGCATTATTTACATGACCTTGAGTAGAGAGAGTGTAAGATTAAGCTAAAGCAGTATTTTCCTGGCACAGTATATATTTGCCCACTGTTTTTCGGGTTTTCGTCAGGAGACACTCCTGTACAGTCATTCATGGATAATCTGCTACACTACAATATGACTCGAAGGACATTTTATGAAATTAATGCTCCAAAACATTTCAAAAAGATGTTTCTTATCCCTTTCAAGAAATATATTTAGCTATATTTTCCTGCATATTGTTATCCCTTTTTATGCATAATAATAGCTTGCTTTAATTCTGTTACCTTTTGCCATTAACACTCATTAAAAATGCCCTGCTAAATGACGTAAAACAACTGACACAAAATATTGTGGCACAGAGGACGATAGTATATGTTTTCTAAAATTGGGAATTTTTTATGTTTTTGGCTAATCTAAAGTGTTTGTTAATCACCTGATAAACTAAATTTTTGGCCAAAATGATTTTTTCTAAATGACTTTAAAAGAAAGTGTACATAAACTATGAATGTGGGCAAAAAAGGTAAGTTGTATTTAAACTAAGGTTAATGCATAAATATTACTGTCTTTTCCTGCATCACGGCAGGAAATAATCGTACTAGCATGCAACACTTCCCACAAGTGCTTATGTTACAGAAAAAATAAAAATTGTTAAGGACTCCCCATCGGGGAATCTAACCCCAGTCTCCCGCGTGACAGGCGGGGATACTGACTACTATACTAACGAGGAATAACTTTACATGTGTTTTTGGGAAAACTCCCTCCAATGGGGAGATTTCAATGCCATCTCTGCCGCTAATCAGAAGATGCACAACTTAAATCAACATTTTGCTGAATGGTAAGCTACTTTGCTTGATGAAAAAGTAAACAAAAATGTGTAGTTAGCGGGATTGTTGCCAGAGAGAACTGAAAAAAAACATAGACTGCATTATTTACATGACCTTGAGTAGAGAGAGTGTAAGATTAAGCTAAAGCAGTATTTTCCTGGCACAGTATATATATTTGCCCACTGTTTTTCGGGTTTTCGTCAGGAGACACTCCTGTACAGTCATTCATGGATAATCTGCTACACTACAATATGACTCGAAGGACATTTTATGAAATTAATGCTCCAAAACATTTCAAAAAGATGTTTCTTATCCCTTTCAAGAAATATATTTAGCTATATTTTCCTGCATATTGTTATCCCTTTTTATGCATAATAATGGCTTGCTTTAATTCTGTTACCTTTTGCCATTAACACTGATTAAATATGCCCTGCTAAATGACGTAAAACAACTGACACAAAATATTTTGTCACAGAGGACAATAGTATATGTTTTCTAAAATTGGGAATTTTTAATGTTTTTGGCTAATCTAAAGTGTTTGTTAATCACCTGATAAATTAAATTTTTGGCCAAAATGATTTTTTCTAAATAACTTTAAAAGAAAGTGTACATAAACTATGAATGTGGGCAAAAAAGGTAAGTTGTATTTAAACTAAGGTTAATGCATAAATATTACTGTCTTTTCCTGCATCACGGCAGGAAATAATCGTACTAGCATGACACACTTCCCACAAGTGCTTATGTTACAGAAAAAATAAAAAATGTTAAGGACTCCCCTTTGGGGAATCGAACCCCCG
This sequence comes from Mixophyes fleayi, assembly GCF_038048845.1. Classification (NCBI taxonomy): domain Eukaryota; kingdom Metazoa; phylum Chordata; class Amphibia; order Anura; family Limnodynastidae; genus Mixophyes; species Mixophyes fleayi. The sequence goes on from NC_134411.1 coordinate 66,176,536, forward strand.
TCTACCGTGTGACAGGTGGGGATACTCACCACTATACTAACGAGGAATAACTTGACATGGGATTTTGGGAAAACTCCCTCCAATGGGGAGATTTCAATGCCATCACTGCCGCTAATCAGAAGATGCACAACTTAAATCAACATTTTGCTGAATGGTAAGCTGCTTTGCTTGATGCAAAAGTAAAAAAAAATGTGTAGTTAGCGGGATTGTTGCCAAACAGAGAGAATTGAAAAAAAACATAGACTGCATTATTTACATGACCCTGAGTAAAGAGAGTGTAAGATTAAGCTAAAGCAGTATTTTCCTAGCACAGTATATATTTGCCCACTGTTTTTTGGGTTTTCGTCAGGAGACACTCCTGTACAGTCATGCATGGATAATCTGCTACACTACAATATGACTCGAAGGACATTTTATGAAATTAATGCTCCAAAACATTTCAAAAAGATGTTTCTTATCCCTTTCAAGAAATATATTTAGCTATATTTTCCTGCATATTGTTATCCCTTTTTATGCATAATAATGGCTTGCTTTAATTCTGTTACCTTTTGCCATTAACACTCATTAAAAATGCCCTGCTAAATGACGTAAAACAACTGACACAAAATATTTTGGCACAGAGGACAATAGTATATGTTTTCTAAAATTGGGAATTTTTAATGTTTTTGGCTAATCTAAAGTGTTTGTTAATCACCTGATAAATTAAATTTTTGGCCAAAATGATTTTTTCTAAATGACTTTAAAAGAAAGTGTACATAAACTATGAATGTGGGCAAAAAAGGTAAGTTGTATTTAAACTAAGGTTAATGCATAAATATTACTGTCTTTTCCTGCATCACGGCAGGAAATAATCGTACTAGCATGCAACACTTCCCACAAGTACTTATGTTACAGAAAAAATAAAAAATGTTAAGGACTCCCCTTTGGGGAATCGAACCCCGGTCTCCTGCGTGACAGGCGGGGATACTCACCACTATACTAACGAGGAACAACTTGACATGTGTTTTTGGGAAAACTCCCTCCAATGGGGAGATTTCAATGCCATCTCTGCCGCTAATCAGAAGATGCACAACTTAAATCAACATTTTGCTGAATGGTAAGCTGCTTTGCTTGATGCAAAAGTAAAAAAAAAATGTGTAGTTAGCGGGATTGTTGCCAAACAGAGAGAATTGAAAAAAAACATAGACTGCATTATTTACATGACCCTGAGTAAAGAGAGTGTAAGATTAAGCTAAAGCAGTATTTTCCTGGCACAGTATATATTTGCCAACTGTTTTTTGGGTTTTCGTCAGGAGACACTCCTGTACAGTCATGCATGGATAATCTGCTACACTACAATATGACTCGAAGGACATTTTATGAAATTAATGCTCCAAAACATTTCAAAAAGATGTTTCTTATCCCTTTCAAGAAATATATTTAGCTATATTTTCCTGCATATTTTTATCTCTTTTTATGCATAATAATGGCTTGCTTTAATTCTGTTACCTTTTGCCATTAACACTCATTAAAAATGCCCTGCTAAATGACGTAAAACAACTGACACAAAATATTTTGTCACAGAGGACAATAGTATATGTTTTCTAAAATTGGGAATTTTTTATGTTTTTGGCTAATCTAAAGTGTTTGTTAATCACCTGATAAATTAAATTTTTGGCCAAAATGATTTTTTCTAAATGACTTTAAAAGAAAGTGTACATAAACTATGAATGTGGGCAAAAAAGGTAAGTTGTATTTAAACTAAGGTTAATGCATAAATATTACTGTCTTTTCCTGCATCACGGCAGGAAATAATCGTACTAGCATGCAACACTTCCCACAAGTGCTTATGTTACACAAAAAATAAAAAATGTTAAGGACTCCCCGTCGGGGAATCGAACCCCGGTCTCCCGCGTGACAGGTGGGGATACTCACCACTATACTAACAAGGAATAACTTGACATGTGTTTTTGGGGAAACTCCCTCAAATGGGGAGATTTTAAAGCCATCTCTGCCGCTAATCAGAAGATGCACAACTTAAATCAACATTTTGCTGAATGGTAAGCTACTTTGCTTGATGCAAAAGTATACAAAAATGTGTAGTTAGCGGGATTGTTGCCAAACAGAGAGAATTGAAAAAAAACATAGACTGCATTATTTACATGACCTTGAGTAGAGAGAGTGTAAGATTAAGCTAAAGCAGTATTTTCCTGGCACAGTATATATTTGCCCACTGTTTTTCGGGTTTTCGTCAGGAGACACTCCTGTACAGTCATGCATGGATAATCTGCTACACTACAATATGACTCGAAGGACATTTTATGAAATTAATGCTCCAAAACATTTCAAAAAGATGTTTCTTATCCCTTTCAAGAAATATATTTAGCTATATTTTCCTGCATATTGTTATCCCTTTTTATGCATAATAATGGCTTGCTTTAATTCTGTTACCTTTTGCCATTAACACTGATTAAATATGCCCTGCTAAATGACGTAAAACAACTGACACAAAATATTTTGTCACAGAGGACAATAGTATATGTTTTCTAAAATTGGGAATTTTTAATGTTTTTGGCTAATCTAAAGTGTTTGTTAATCACCTGATAAATTAAATTTTTGGCCAAAATGATTTTTTCTAAATGACTTTAAAAGAAAGTGTACATAAACTATGAATGTGGGCAAAAAAGGTAAGTTGTATTTAAACTAAGGTTAATGCATAAATATTACTGTCTTTTCCTGCATCACGGCAGGAAATAATCGTACTAGCATGCAACACTTCCCACAAGTGCTTATGTTACAGAAAAAATAAAAATTGTTAAGGACTCCCCTTTGGGGAATCGAACCCCGGTCTACCGTGTGACAGGTGGGGATACTCACCACTATATTAACGAGGAATAACTTCACATGTGATTTTGGGAAAACTCCCTCCAATGGGGAGATTTCAATGCCATCACTGCCGCTAATCAGAAGATGCACATGACTCGAAGGACATTTTATGAAATTAATGCTCCAAAACATTTCAAAAAGATGTTTCTTATCCCTTTCAAGAAATATATTTAGCTATATTTTCCTGCATATTTTTATCCCTTTTTATGCATAATAATGGCTTGCTTTAATTCTGTTACCTTTTGCCATTAACACTCATTAAAATTGCCCTGCTAAATGACGTAAAACTACTGACACAAAATATTTTGTCACAGAGGACAATAGTATATGTTTTCTAAAATTGGGAATTTTTTATGTTTTTAGCTAATCTAAAGTGTTTGTTAATCACCTGATAAATTAAATTTTTGGCCAAAATGATTTTTTCTAAATGACTTTAAAAGAAAGTGTACATAAACTTTGAATGTGGGCAAAAAAGGTAAGTTGTATTTAAACTACGGTTAATGCATAAATATTACTGTCTTTTCCTGCATCATGGCAGGAAATAATCGTACTAGCATGCAACACTTCCCATAAGTGCTTATGTTACAGTAAAAAGAAAAAAAGTTAAAAACTCCCTATCAGGGAATCGAACCCCGATCTCCTGCGTGACAGGCGGGGGATACTCACCACTATACTAACGAGGAATAACTTGACATGTGCTTTTGGGAAAACTCCCTCCAATGGGGAGATTTCAATGACATCACTGCCGCTAATCAGAAGATGCACAACTTAAATCAACATTTTGCTGAATGGTACGCTGCTTTGCTTGATGCAAAAGTAAAAAAAAATGTGTAGTTTGCGGGATTGTTGCCAAACAGAGAGAATTGAAAAAAAACATAGACTGCATTATTTACATGACCCTGAGTAAAGGGGGTGTAAGATTAAGCTAAAGCAGTATTTTCCTGGCACAGTATATATTTGCCCACTGTTTTTTGGGTTTTCGTCGGGAGACACTCCTGTACAGTCATGCATGGATAATCTGCTACACTACAATATGACTCGAAGGACATTTTATGAAATTAATGCTCCAAAACATTTCAAAAATATGTTTCTTATCCCTTTCAAGAAAAATATTTAGCTATATTTTCCTGCATATTTTTATCCCTTTTTATGCATAATAATGGCTTGCTTTAATTCTGCTACCTTTTGCCATTAACACTCATTAAAAATGCCCTGCTAAATGACGTAAAACAACTGACACAAAATATTTTGGCACAGAGGACAATAGTATATGTTTTCTAAAATTGGAAATTTTTAATGTTTTTGGCTAATCTAAAGTGTTTGTTAATCACCTGATAAATTAAATTTTTGGCCAAAATGATTTTTTCTAAATGACTTTAAAAGAAAGTGTACATAAACTTTGAATGTGGGCAAAAAAGGTAAGTTGTATTTAAACTAAGGTTAATGCATAAATATTACTGTCTTTTCCTGCATCACGGCAGGAAATAATCGTACTAGCATGCAACACTTCCCACAAGTGCTTATGTTACAGAAAAAATAAAAATTGTTAAGGACTCCCCATCGGGGAATCAAACCCCGGTCTCCCACGTGACAGGCGGGGATACTCACCACTATACTAACGAGGAATAACTAGACATGTGTTTTTGGGAAAACTCCCTCCAATGGGGAGATTTCAATGCCATCTCTGCCGCTAATCAGAAGATGCACAACTTAAATCAACATTTTGCTGAATGGTACGCTGCTTTGCTTGATGCAAAAGTAAAAAAAAATGTGTAGTTAGCGGGATTGTTGCCAAACAGAGAGAATTGAAAAAAAACATAGACTGCATTATTTACATGACCCTGAGTAAAGAGAGTGTAAGATTAAGCTAAAGCAGTATTTTCCTGGCACAGTATATATTTGCCAACTGTTTTTTGGGTTTTCGTCAGGAGACACTCCTGTACAGTCATGCATGGATAATCTGCTACACTACAATATGACTCGAAGGACATTTTATGAAATTAATGCTCCAAAACATTTCAAAAAGATGTTTCCTATCACTTTCAAGCAATATATTTAGCTATATTTTCCTGCATATTTTTATCCCTTTTTATGCATAATAATGGCTTGCTTTAATTCTGTTACCTTTTGCCATTAACACTCATTAAAAATGCCCTGCTAAATGACGTAAAACAACTGACACAAAATATTGTGGCACAGAGGACAATAGTATATGTTTTCTAAAATTGGGTATTTTTTATGTTTTTGGCTAATCTAAAGTGTTTGTTAATCACCTGACAAATTAAATTTTTGGCCAAAATGATTTTTTCTAAACAAGAAGTCTTTTGGATTTATCTCCTCAATACATTATCCCCGTCAGGTTTAAATGAAACGATTGAACTGAATCAAATAGTTTAGTTTAGTTTAGTCAATTTATTAATCCAATTAGACTTTGTTCCTTCTTTCTGAATTTTTATGGAATTTTTATGTAATTCTGTTCCGTCGATCTATTGTGATAGATCGGATTAGATTATACTTTGTTATTTTCCTCTATGATTATTGATGTGTATGTTTCGCTATACTGCTTTTTATTCATGATAGGTCTGTTCATACAAAAGTAAAAAATTACGTTTTTTATTAATGAGTATTTGTTATCTATAACGTAACTATTGGGAATAAAATTCTTTTGGTCTGTATCTATGATCTGTACACTTTGGTTTTATATACACAAAATGAGATATATCTCTATGGGTTCCGTTAGATATTTGTATTTAACTTATTAAGCTGCACCCTCTATTCTAACAACTTTGCTAATGTTGCTAATATGCATAGTTGCTAATATGTGTAATCGTTTCTAACAACTTAATAACATAAAAACTAAAAAGGTTATCTTGCTTTATTTTTATACATATATATATAAATTTGTTTTTAAGTTTATTGTCATCCAACGTGGTTTTTTCCTATATGTTTTACTGGCCTCTGTAATGTGGATTGATTGCCTATTGGCAACACTTGTTTCTGGTTTTAATTGGTATGCTAGAACCGTATATATTATTACCCAGATGACACCTGAGACCATCTCTGAGGAAGTTGCTTGTTGCAATGAAACGCGTTAGTTGTGACTCTGGGATCTAGTGCTTTATACTGAATGTACACAAAAATACAGGCTTCTTACCAGCTTTTAATTTATTGCAAGATTCTTTTAAGGCTCCGTGTCTTGTACATGATTGCTGTAGGAGACTCTCACTACACACTGTGAAGTCCACTGTGAAGTCCACAATATCGGAAAGGTGTGCACAAGAGGCAATTTTGCCAACTACGCTCCGGAACCACCAAGCAGGTCATCAGTTTGGGAGGAAAGGTTATTTAGCACTTTTCACCGTGGTGCATATGAGGACGGAGTGGAGATATATACCGGGTGATTCACCGCATATTCCAGTTATCTGGTAAGGAAACTATACATCTGTTCCAATAACCCGATCAACATTGTATCTATACTGCTAATGAATTTTATACCTCCGGTACCTACCCCCTACTGATTGCATATATCAACCCTGCAGGACGCTTTGGTCAATACCTTTGAGTACTATTACTGCCTCATATTACAATATTGGTTATTAAGGTATATTGGATCACCATCTTTATTGTATATCTACACCAAAAATTGATACCGTTTAAGGTGTTTGGGAACCGGAGTGACTTTTATATCCGCACCATATCATAGCGGTTTTCCTATGGAGATTCCTAAGGATCAAGAACTTTTTAGGTGTGTTTTTTGAGCTCCTTTCTGCACATGATTATCTTTGGCTGGTTAAAAGGATATGAGCCTGTTCCACCATTTTTTGCTCTTTGAGGAATTCACATTTGGATTACTATAGGTGCACCTATATTGTTATTAAAATCCTCAAGAGAAGTGATCAATACCATTTGAATATCGTGTATTTGGAATAAGTTCAAGTTTATGTATCTGTTTTAATAAATATTATATTTTTATTCAACCACATTACAGTGCCAGTGCTTTATGATTTGAGGACGTACTGCAATTTGTGTTTTTATTTATATTTTACTTACGGGTTTGCAGATCCTGTGCAGTTGGTCCTCTTTATCATATCCATAATTTTGTGCCATTATATTTGTTGTTTTTTGATATATATCTATCTGCATTTTTGGCCGTGATTATGGTTCCACTTTCATGCTTCGAAGATAGAAATAGAAGGAGACAGTCTTATCTGTCCAAAACTAGGGATCCCCCCAGTGCTTCATCTAGAGATAGTAGTCTCTCTAGAGACTTTAACAAATTAGAAAATTTACTTAAGGCCGAGATGAGACACTGGTGGGACAGTATTAGTCTCCAGAAGTATGTGGATAACAGGATGGTTCCTAGAGGATTAAGACTATTTAAGACTTTTCCTTTTCAGGATAATATTGAAATGCTTACACAATGGAATCAAACGTTGGATGATTGTTCTATTTCCCTGATGAGATTACTCATTAAATATAGGGAAGAGAAAGTTAAACATCTTGTAAAAGAGATTGAGACTGTGAAAAATAAACTTGAAACACATGATGATGTTAAACTTTTAGCCGAAAAAGACAAGATTATTAATGAGAGGGTCGCCGAATATGAGGGGCAGCTTATTAATAATAAAGAGTCTAAATATGATAGGGACATGCAGGATTATCAGCAAGACCGCATTAGGTCATTTAATCGTAACAGAAATAGAAGCAATAAAAGAAATGCTAGAAGCAATAGTAGGAGACAGTTTTCTGGGACTAGAACATTTTCTTAACGCAAATATGTGAGATCAGATGCACCCAATTGGACTGATAGGAGATCACCGCTTCCATCTGATCGACTAGAACAGAATAAAGAGAAAATCTGTTCACCTAATAAGACATATAGGAGATCCCCTTTTGACGGTAGAAGGGATTATAATAATAGATCTCTTCCTGATTGGAATAGTGATAGACCACATCAGTCCAATAGATATGAACATGAGAGTGTGAGACCTAAAACGAGAAGAGATACACCAAAAGATTATTGTCCAAAACCAGAGAGGAGAAATAGAAGTTGGGAGAGATCAATTAATAGAGAACAAGAGTCAGTTACTTTTTTAGGGACACGTCACTCCCAATCAGGAAAAGATTGGGTACAGAGCAATCGTTATCAAGCATTAGCAACAGGTCCACTGACAAAAAGATCAAGGCAGCTATCAAACGAAAAGGAAGAAGAGGAGGATTTCGATTAAATGGTAGAACAGTCAATAGATCGATGGAACCAATTTTAGGCTCAACAATATGTTTTAGTAATAATAAAAATAAAAATAAAAATAAAAATAAGAAGAAAAATGATGTTAAAGATAAGAGTCTTAATATTAATACAAATGGAAATGGAGCTAAATCTAAATTAAACTCTCAGCCAAATAGAGGCATTTTTAATCTGTCAAAGAAAAAACTAACTGCGGCACAGATTACATTACTAGAGAAAGGGTTAAAATTTGCTCCATCTGCTGATCCTAATCTGTTTGAATTATTTACAGAATTGAATAGATACATAAGATTATTGTGCCGGAAGAAATATTTTGCAAGTAAAACAATAAGTAAAAAAGAACCAGATTCATTAGTTCAACCCATTATTCTTGATACCAATAAGGACTTACAAGCATTATCAGATTTAGAAACATTATGGTCAGAAAGTAATGATAATGAAGATTCTCCAGTGATGATATTTGATATCAATCACCAGGATACTGCTAGGAGATCACATTTTAAGATTAAATCTGAATTCTTTCCAATACAAATGAAGAGTGCACAAATAGATTGTTTTTACAAAATCACATTGGAACAGTTTAGGAATATATGTTTGAGAGCTAATAAGAAGAATAAAAATAAAATTGGTTCCGGACATTTAAATCTAACACGCCCAGAGAAGAAAGCTATGAAAACACTACAACTTGACACCTCTATTATTATTAAAAGTGCAGATAAAGGCGGGGGTGTGGTGATCCAAGATCTTAGTGACTACCAAAGAGAAGCGTACAGGCAATTGAATAATCGTGATTTTTATTTGAAACTCGAAACTAATCCAAGCGAGGGATATAAAATGGAGCTTAAAGATCTTCTCACTGGGGTTTATAATGAGGGAGTTATTTCAAAGGATGAGTTTAATTTTCTGAACAGTATATACCCAATAACACCGGTATATTACCATCTTCCAAAAATTCACAAGAATTTGGATTGCCCCCCCGCACGCCCGATTATTTCGGGTATAGGATCATTGACTGCAAACTTATCAAGTTATGTGGACTTTTATTTACAACCTCTAGTAGTACAACTAAAGTCCTATATCAGAGATTCCACATATCTTTTGAATTTTCTTCACAATATCATTTGGAATGAGAATTTGGCTTTTCTCACGTTGGACGTAGAGTCCTTATACACTAATATTCCACATACTAAAGGGGTTGAGGTAATTAGAAAGATATTGGCAGAAAGAAGTGAACTATCTATTGAACAGCAAGATTTTCTGACTAACTCCATAATGTTTATTTTGTCGCACAATCACTTTTTATTTGAAGGGAAACACTATTTACAGGTTATGGGGACGGCCATGGGGACGCGCTTCACCCCGAGCTACGCCAATCTATATGTGGGTGACTTTGAAGAATCCCGCGTGTGGACTGGCGAGTTCGGGCGGACCTCATCCTCTATGGCCATTATATAGATGATTTATTCTTTATTTGGAAAGGGGGTTTATCACGTGCACAGGCTTTTGTCGATTATTTAAATCAGAATAATTATAACCTTAAATTCACCTATAAATATCATAAAACTAAGATGGAGTTTTTGGATCTGGCCCTGAAAGTTAATAATGGTAAGATATCCACTTCTACATACTTTAAGCAAGTGGATTGTAATAGTTATCTACATTATTCAAGTGCTCATTATAACAAATGGAAGAATAATATACCCAAGGGCCAGTTTATACGTCTACGACGTAATTGTTCAGATGATACCATTTTTCTTCAACAGGCCAGTGATTTATCAAAAAATTTCTTAGAACGTGGTTATCCACCATCTTTAATTAGTCAAGCCCTCGAAGAGGTCACTAAATTAGATAAAATGACGCTGTTGATTTCCAATAAAGATAAAGTAGATTTAAATAATATGAACACTAGCTGTACTTATAAATATAAAAGTCAACACATGAAACTTTGTAAAAAGAACTACAACACAAAGTTAGAATGGGCATTTATTTCCAAATATAATAAGGCATCTTCTAAGGTACAACAAATTATTTGTTCAAATTATCCTATTCTTAAACAAGATCCTATATTAAAAGCACTCTTACCTAAAGATCCAACAGTAGTTTTTAAAAAGGCTAACAATTTGAGAAATATTTTAGCTCCTAGTTTTTTGAAACCCAAAAATAGTATATCCCAGAAGACTGACATGAAGTATGACACCACACCATCTGGTGGGCCAGCTTTGGACTGGATTCCATCCACTCCGGGTGGCTCATTTAGATGTGGAGGACAACGGTGTATCACATGTAAATTTATATGTAATAGAGTTTTCTCAGTAGAATCCATTGAGGAGGGTAATAAGTACAACATACGGGGATTTATTAACTGCAATTCAACTTTTGTGATTTATCTATTAAGATGTAATTGCAATCTATACTATGTAGGGCGTACAACGAGAAAGCTAAAAATTAGGTTTAATGAACATAGAAGGAATATACTGAATGGTTTGAAGACACACAGTGTATCAAGACACTTTCTCGAAAAACATGACTGTAATCCTGAGGGCTTATCCGTTATGGGTTTGGAGTTCATTAAACCAACACCAAGAGGGGGGATAGGTACAGAGCTCTATGTAAACAAGAAGTCTTTTGGATTTATCTCCTCAATACATTATCCCCGTCAGGTTTAAATGAAACGATTGAACTGAATCAAATAGTTTAGTTTAGTTTAGTCAATTTATTAATCCAATTAGACTTTGTTCCTTTTTTCTGAATTTTTATGGAATTTTTATGTAATTCTGTTCCGTCGATCTATTGTGATAGATCGGATTAGATTATACTTTGTTATTTTCCTCTATGATTATTGATGTCTATGGTTCGCTATACTGCTTTTTATTCATGATAGGTCAGTTCATACAAAAGTAAAAAATTACGTTTTTTTATTAATGAGTATTTGTTATCTATAACGTAACTATTGGGAAAAAAATTATTTTGGTCTGTATCTATGATCTGTACACTTTGGTTTTATATACACAAAATGAGATACATCTCTATGTGTTCCGTTAGATATTTGTATTTAACTTATTAAGCTGCACCCTCTATTCTAACAATTTTGCTAATGTTGCTAATATGCATAGTTGCTAATATGTGTAATCGTTACTAACAACTTAATAACATAAAAACTAAAAAGGTTATCTTGCTTTATGTTTATACATATATATATAAATTTGTTTTTAAGTTTATTGTCATCCAACGTGGTTTTTTCCTATATGTTTTACTGGCCTCTGTAATGTGGATTGATTGCCTATTGGCAACACTTGTTTCTGGTTTTAATTGGTATGCTAGAACCGTATATATTATTACCCAGATGACACCTGAGACCATCTCTGAGGAAGTTGCTTGTTGCAATGAAACGCGTTAGTGTGACTCTGGGATCTAGTGCTTTATACTGAATGTACACGAAAATACAGGCTTCTTACCAGCTTTTAATTTATTGCAAGATTCTTTTAAGGCTCCGTGTCTTGTACATGATTGCTGTAGGAGACTCTCACTACACACTGTGAAGTCCACTGTGAAGTCCACAATATCGGAAAGGTGTGCACAAGAGGCAATTTTGCCGACTACGCTCCGGAACCACCAAGCAGGTCATAAGTTTGGGAGGAAAGGTTATTTAGCACTTTTCACCGTGGTGCATATGAGGACGGAGTGGAGATATATACCGGGTGATTCACGGCATATTCCAGTTATCTGGTAAGGAAACTATACATCTGTTCCAATAACCCGATCAACATTGTATCTATACTGCTAATGAATTTTATACCTCCGGTACTTACCCCCTACTGATTGCATATATCAACCCTGCAGGACGCTTTGGTCAATACCTTTGAGTACTATTAATGCCTCATATTACAATATTGGTTATTAAGGTATATTGGATCACCATCTTTATTGTATATCTACACAAAAAATTGATACCGTTTAAGGTGTTTGGGAACCGGAGTGACTTTTATATCCGCACCATATCATAGCGGTTTTCCTATGGAGATTCCTAAGGATCAAGAACTTTTTAGGTGTGTTTTTTGAGCTCCTTTCTGCACATGATTATCTTTGGCTGGTTAAAAGGATATGAGCCTGTTCCACCATTTTTTGCTCTTTGAGGAATTCACATTTGGATTACTATATGTGCACCTATATTGTTATTAAAATCCTCAAGAGAAGTGATCAATACCATTTGAATATCGTGTATTTGGAATAAGTTCAAGTTTATGTATCTGTTTTAATAAATATTATATTTTTATTCAACCACATTACAGTGCCAGTGCTTTATGATTTGAGGACGTACTGCAATTTGTGTTTTTACTCATTAAAAATGCCCTGCTAAACGACGTAAAACAACTGACACAAAATATTTTGGCACAGAGGACAATAGTATATGTTTTCTAAAATTGGGAATTTTTAATGTTTTTGGCTAATCTAAAGTGTTTGTTAATCACCTAATAAATTAAATTTTTGGCCAAAATGATTTTTTCTAAATGACTTTAAAAGAAAGTGTACATAAACTTTGAATGTGGGCAAAAAATGTAAGTTGTATTTAAACTAAGGTTAATGCATAAATATTACTGTCTTTTCCTGCATCATGGCAGGAAATAATCGTACTAGCATGCAACACTTCCCATAAGTGCTTATGTTACAGTAAAAAGAAAAAAAGCTAAAAACTCACCATCGGGGAATCGAACCCCGGTCTCCTGCGTGACAGGCGGGGATAATCACCACTATACTAACGAGGAATAGCTTGACACGTGTGTTTGGGAAAATTCCCTCCAATGGGGAGATTTCAATGCCATCACTGCCGCTAATCAGAAGATGCACAACTTAAATCAACATTTTGCTGAATGGTAAGCTGCTTTGCTTGATGCAAAAGTAAAAAAAAATGTGTAGTTAGCGGGATTGTTGCCAAACAGAGAGAATTGAAAAAAAACATAGACTGCATTATTTACATGACCCTGAGTAAAGAGAGTGTAAGATTAAGCTAAAGCAGTATTTTCCTGGCACAGTATATATTTGCCCACTGTTTTTCGGGTTTTCGTCAGGAGACACTCCTGTACAGTCATTCATGGATAATCTGCTACACTACAATATGACTCGAAGGACATTTTATGAAATTAATGCTCCAAAACATTTCAAAAAGATGTTTCTTATCCCTTTCAAGAAATATATTTAGCTATATTTTCCTGCATATTGTTATCCCTTTTTATGCATAATAATAGCTTGCTTTAATTCTGTTACCTTTTGCCATTAACACTCATTAAAAATGCCCTGCTAAATGACGTAAAACAACTGACACAAAATATTGTGGCACAGAGGACGATAGTATATGTTTTCTAAAATTGGGAATTTTTTATGTTTTTGGCTAATCTAAAGTGTTTGTTAATCACCTGATAAACTAAATTTTTGGCCAAAATGATTTTTTCTAAATGACTTTAAAAGAAAGTGTACATAAACTATGAATGTGGGCAAAAAAGGTAAGTTGTATTTAAACTAAGGTTAATGCATAAATATTACTGTCTTTTCCTGCATCACGGCAGGAAATAATCGTACTAGCATGCAACACTTCCCACAAGTGCTTATGTTACAGAAAAAATAAAAATTGTTAAGGACTCCCCATCGGGGAATCTAACCCCAGTCTCCCGCGTGACAGGCGGGGATACTGACTACTATACTAACGAGGAATAACTTTACATGTGTTTTGGGGAAAACTCCCTCCAATGGGGAGATTTCAATGCCATCTCTGCCGCTAATCAGAAGATGCACAACTTAAATCAACATTTTGCTGAATGGTAAGCTACTTTGCTTGATGAAAAAGTAAACAAAAATGTGTAGTTAGCGGGATTGTTGCCAGAGAGAACTGAAAAAAAACATAGACTGCATTATTTACATGACCTTGAGTAGAGAGAGTGTAAGATTAAGCTAAAGCAGTATTTTCCTGGCACAGTATATATTTGCCCACTGTTTTTCGGGTTTTCGTCAGGAGACACTCCTGTACAGTCATTCATGGATAATCTGCTACACTACAATATGACTCGAAGGACATTTTATGAAATTAATGCTCCAAAACATTTCAAAAAGATGTTTCTTATCCCTTTCAAGAAATATATTTAGCTATATTTTCCTGCATATTGTTATCCCTTTTTATGCATAATAATGGCTTGCTTTAATTCTGTTACCTTTTGCCATTAACACTGATTAAATATGCCCTGCTAAATGACGTAAAACAACTGACACAAAATATTTTGTCACAGAGGACAATAGTATATGTTTTCTAAAATTGGGAATTTTTAATGTTTTTGGCTAATCTAAAGTGTTTGTTAATCACCTGATAAATTAAATTTTTGGCCAAAATGATTTTTTCTAAATAACTTTAAAAGAAAGTGTACATAAACTATGAATGTGGGCAAAAAAGGTAAGTTGTATTTAAACTAAGGTTAATGCATAAATATTACTGTCTTTTCCTGCATCACGGCAGGAAATAATCGTACTAGCATGACACACTTCCCACAAGTGCTTATGTTACAGAAAAAATAAAAAATGTTAAGGACTCCCCTTTGGGGAATCGAACCCCCGTCTACCGTGTGACAGGTGGGGATACTCACCACTATACTAACGAGGAATAACTTGACATGGGATTTTGGGAAAACTCCCTCCAATGGGGAGATTTCAATGCCATCACTGCCGCTAATCAGAAGATGCACAACTTAAATCAACATTTTGCTGAATGGTAAGCTGCTTTGCTTGATGCAAAAGTAAAAAAAAATGTGTAGTTAGCGGGATTGTTGCCAAACAGAGAGAATTGAAAAAAAACATAGACTGCATTATTTACATGACCCTGAGTAAAGAGAGTGTAAGATTAAGCTAAAGCAGTATTTTCCTAGCACAGTATATATTTGCCCACTGTTTTTCGGGTTTTCGTCAGGAGACACTCCTGTACAGTCATGCATGGATAATCTGCTACACTACAATATGACTCGAAGGACATTTTATGAAATTAATGCTCCAAAACATTTCAAAAAGATGTTTCTTATCCCTTTCAAGAAATATATTTAGCTATATTTTCCTGCATATTGTTATCCCTTTTTATGCATAATAATAGCTTGCTTTAATTCTGTTACCTTTTGCCATTAACACTCATTAAAAATGCCCTGCTAAATGACGTAAAACAACTGACACAAAATATTGTGGCACAGAGGACGATAGTATATGTTTTCTAAAATTGGGAATTTTTTATGTTTTTGGCTAATCTAAAGTGTTTGTTAATCACCTGATAAACTAAATTTTTGGCCAAAATGATTTTTTCTAAATGACTTTAAAAGAAAGTGTACATAAACTATGAATGTGGGCAAAAAAGGTAAGTTGTATTTAAACTAAGGTTAATGCATAAATATTACTGTCTTTTCCTGCATCACGGCAGGAAATAATCGTACTAGCATGCAACACTTCCCACAAGTGCTTATGTTACAGAAAAAATAAAAATTGTTAAGGACTCCCCATCGGGGAATCTAACCCCAGTCTCCCGCGTGACAGGCGGGGATACTGACTACTATACTAACGAGGAATAACTTTACATGTGTTTTTGGGAAAACTCCCTCCAATGGGGAGATTTCAATGCCATCTCTGCCGCTAATCAGAAGATGCACAACTTAAATCAACATTTTGCTGAATGGTAAGCTACTTTGCTTGATGAAAAAGTAAACAAAAATGTGTAGTTAGCGGGATTGTTGCCAGAGAGAACTGAAAAAAAACATAGACTGCATTATTTACATGACCTTGAGTAGAGAGAGTGTAAGATTAAGCTAAAGCAGTATTTTCCTGGCACAGTATATATTTGCCCACTGTTTTTCGGGTTTTCGTCAGGAGACACTCCTGTACAGTCATTCATGGATAATCTGCTACACTACAATATGACTCGAAGGACATTTTATGAAATTAATGCTCCAAAACATTTCAAAAAGATGTTTCTTATCCCTTTCAAGAAATATATTTAGCTATATTTTCCTGCATATTGTTATCCCTTTTTATGCATAATAATGGCTTGCTTTAATTCTGTTACCTTTTGCCATTAACACTGATTAAATATGCCCTGCTAAATGACGTAAAACAACTGACACAAAATATTTTGTCACAGAGGACAATAGTATATGTTTTCTAAAATTGGGAATTTTTAATGTTTTTGGCTAATCTAAAGTGTTTGTTAATCACCTGATAAATTAAATTTTTGGCCAAAATGATTTTTTCTAAATAACTTTAAAAGAAAGTGTACATAAACTATGAATGTGGGCAAAAAAGGTAAGTTGTATTTAAACTAAGGTTAATGCATAAATATTACTGTCTTTTCCTGCATCACGGCAGGAAATAATCGTACTAGCATGACACACTTCCCACAAGTGCTTATGTTACAGAAAAAATAAAAAATGTTAAGGACTCCCCTTTGGGGAATCGAACCCCCGTCTACCGTGTGACAGGTGGGGATACTCACCACTATACTAACGAGGAATAACTTGACATGGGATTTTGGGAAAACTCCCTCCAATGGGGAGATTTCAATGCCATCACTGCCGCTAATCAGAAGATGCACAACTTAAATCAACATTTTGCTGAATGGTAAGCTGCTTTGCTTGATGCAAAAGTAAAAAAAAATGTGTAGTTAGCGGGATTGTTGCCAAACAGAGAGAATTGAAAAAAAACATAGACTGCATTATTTACATGACCCTGAGTAAAGAGAGTGTAAGATTAAGCTAAAGCAGTATTTTCCTAGCACAGTATATATTTGCCCACTGTTTTTTGGGTTTTCGTCAGGAGACACTCCTGTACAGTCATGCATGGATAATCTGCTACACTACAATATGACTCGAAGGACATTTTATGAAATTAATGCTCCAAAACATTTCAAAAAGATGTTTCTTATCCCTTTCAAGAAATATATTTAGCTATATTTTCCTGCATATTGTTATCCCTTTTTATGCATAATAATGGCTTGCTTTAATTCTGTTACCTTTTGCCATTAACACTCATTAAAAATGCCCTGCTAAATGACGTAAAACAACTGACACAAAATATTTTGGCACAGAGGACAATAGTATATGTTTTCTAAAATTGGGAATTTTTAATGTTTTTGGCTAATCTAAAGTGTTTGTTAATCACCTGATAAATTAAATTTTTGGCCAAAATGATTTTTTCCAAATGACTTTAAAAGAAAGTGTACATAAACTATGAATGTGGGCAAAAAAGGTAAGTTGTATTTAAACTAAGGTTAATGCATAAATATTACTGTCTTTTCCTGCATCACGGCAGGAAATAATCATACTAGCATGCAACACTTCCCACAAGTGCTTATGTTACAGAAAAAATAAAAAATGTTAAGGACTCCTCTTTGGGGAATCGAACCCCAGTCTCACGCATGACAGGCGGGGATACTCACCACTATACTAACGAGGAATAACTTGACATGTGTTTTTAGGGAAACTCCCTCCAATGGGGAGATTTTAATGCCATCTCTGCCGCTAATCAGAAGATGCACAACTTAAATCAACATTTTGCTGAATGGTAAGCTACTTTGCTTGATGAAAAAGTAAACAAAAATGTGTAGTTAGCGGGATTGTTGCCAAACAGAGAGAATTGAAAAAAAACATAGACTGCATTATTTACATGACCCTGAGTAAAGAGAGTGTAAGATTAAGCTAAAGCAGTATTTTCCTGGCACAGTATATATTTGCCCACTGTTTTTTGGGTTTTCGTCAGGAGACACTCCTGTACAGTCATGCATGGATAATCTGCTACACTACAATATGACTCGAAGGACATTTTATGAAATTAATGCTCCAAAACATTTCAAAAAGATGTTTCTTATCCCTTTCAAGAAATATATTTAGCTATATTTTCCTGCATATTGTTATCCCTTTTTATGCATAATAATGGCTTGCTTTAATTCTTTTACCTTTTGCCATTAACACTGATTAAATATGCCCTGCTAAATGACGTAAAACAACTGACACAAAATATTTTGTCACAGAGGACAATAGTATATGTTTTCTAAAATTGGGAATTTTTAATGTTTTTGGCTAATCTAAAGTGTTTGTTAATCACCTGATAAATTAAATTTTTGGCCAAAATGATTTTTTCTAAATGACTTTAAAAGAAAGTGTACATAAACTATGAATGTGGGCAAAAAAGGTAAGTTGTATTTAAACTAAGGTTAATGCATAAATATTACTGTCTTTTCCTGCATCACGGCAGGAAATAATCGTACTAGCATGCAACACTTCCCACAAGTGCTTATGTTACAGAAAAAATAAAAAATGTTAAGGACTCCTCTTTCGGGGAATCGAACCCCGGTCTCCCGCGTGACAGGCGGGGATACTCACCACTATACTAACGAGGAATAACTTGACATGTGTTTTTGGTGAAACTCCCTCCAATGGGGAGATTTTAATGCCATCTCTGCCGCTAATCAGAAGATGCACAACTTAAATCAACATTTTGCTGAATGGTAAGCTACTTTGCTTGATGCAAAAGTATACAAAAATGTGTAGTTAGCGGGATTGTTGCCAAACAGAGAGAATTAAAAAAAACATAGACTGCATTATTTACATGACCTTGAGTAGAGAGAGTGTAAGATTAAGCTAAAGCAGTATTTTCCTGGCACAGTATATATTTGCCCAATGTTTTTCGGGTTTTCATCAGGAGACACTCCTGTACAGTCATGCATGGATAATCTGCTACACTACAATATGACTCAAAGGACATTTTATGAAATTAATGCTCCAAAACATTTCAAAAAGATGTTTCTTATCCCTTTCAAGAAATATATTTAGCTATATTTTCCTGCATATTGTTATCCCTTTTTATGCATAATAATGGCTTGCTTTAATTCTGTTACCTTTTGCCATTAACACTGATTAAATATGCCCTGCTAAATGACGTAGAACAACTGACACAAAATATTTTGTCACAGGGGACAATAGTATATGTTTTCAAAAATTGGGAATTTTTAATGTTTTTGGCTAATCTAAAGTGTTTGTTAATCACCTGATAAATTAAATTTTTGGCCAAAATGATTTTTTCTAAATGACTTTAAAAGAAAGTGTACATAAACTATGAATGTGGGCAAAAAAGGTAAGTTGTATTTAAACTAAGGTTAATGCATAAATATTACTGTCTTTTCCTGCATCACGGCAGGAAATAATCGTACTAGCATGCAACACTTCCCACAAGTACTTATGTTACAGAAAAAATAAAAAATGTTAAGGACTCCCCTTTGGGGAATCAAACCCCGGTCTCCTGCGTGACAGGCGGGGATACTCACCACTATACTAACGAGGAACAACTTGACATGTGTTTTTGGGAAAACTCCCTCCAATGGGGAGATTTCAATGCCATCTCTGCCGCTAATCAGAAGATGCACAACTTAAATCAACATTTTGCTGAATGGTAAGCTGCTTTGCTTGATGCAAAAGTAAAAAAAAAATGTGTAGTTAGCGGGATTGTTGCCAAACAGAGAGAATTGAAAAAAAACATAGACTGCATTATTTACATGACCCTGAGTAAAGAGAGTGTAAGATTAAGCTAAAGCAGTATTTTCCTGGCACAGTATATATTTGCCAACTGTTTTTTGGGTTTTCGTCAGGAGACACTCCTGTACAGTCATGCATGGATAATCTGCTACACTACAATATGACTCAAAGGACATTTTATGAAATTAATGCTCCAAAACATTTCAAAAAGATGTTTCTTATCCCTTTCAAGAAATATATTTAGCTATATTTTCCTGCATATTTTTATCTCTTTTTATGCATAATAATGGCTTGCTTTAATTCTGTTACCTTTTGCCATTAACACTCATTAAAAATGCCCTGCTAAATGACGTAAAACAACTGACACAAAATATTTTGTCACAGAGGACAATAGTATATGTTTTCTAAAATTGGGAATTTTTTATGTTTTTGGCTAATCTAAAGTGTTTGTTAATCACCTGATAAATTAAATTTTTGGCCAAAATGATTTTTTCTAAATGACTTTAAAAGAAAGTGTACATAAACTATGAATGTGGGCAAAAAAGGTAAGTTGTATTTAAACTAAGGTTAATGCATAAATATTACTGTCTTTTCCTGCATCACGGCAGGAAATAATCGTACTAGCATGCAACACTTCCCACAAGTGCTTATGTTACACAAAAAATAAAAAATGTTAAGGACTCCCCGTCGGGGAATCGAACCCCGGTCTCTCGCGTGACAGGTGGGGATACTCACCACTATACTAACAAGGAATAACTTGACATGTGTTTTTGGGGAAACTCCCTCAAATGGGGAGATTTTAAAGCCATCTCTGCCGCTAATCAGAAGATGCACAACTTAAATCAACTTTTTGCTGAATGGTAAGCTACTTTGCTTGATGCAAAAGTAAACAAAAATGTGTAGTTAGCGGGATTGTTGCCAAACAGAGAGAATTGAAAAAAAACATAGACTGCATTATTTACATGACCCTGAGTAGAGAGAGTGTAACATTAAGCTAAAGCAGTATTTTCCTGGCACAGTATATATTTGCCCACTGTTTTTCGGGTTTTCGTCAGGAGACACTCCTGTACAGTCATGCATGGATAATCTGCTACACTACAATATGACTCGAAGGACATTTTATGAAATTAATGCTCCAAAACATTTCAAAAAGATGTTTCTTATCCCTTTCAAGAAATATATTTAGCTATATTTTCCTGCATATTGTTATCCCTTTTTATGCATAATAATGGCTTGCTTTAATTCTGTTACCTTTTGCCATTAACACTGATTAAATATGCCCTGCTAAATGACGTAAAACAACTGACACAAAATATTTTGTCACAGAGGACAATAGTATATGTTTTCTAAAATTGGGAATTTTTAATGTTTTTGGCTAATCTAAAGTGTTTGTTAATCACCTGATAAATTAAATTTTTGGCCAAAATGATTTTTTCTAAATGACTTTAAAAGAAAGTGTACATAAACTATGAATGTGGGCAAAAAAGGTAAGTTGTATTTAAACTAAGGTTAATGCATAAATATTACTGTCTTTTCCTGCATCACGGCAGGAAATAATCGTACTAGCATGCAACACTTCCCACAAGTGCTTATGTTACAGAAAAAATAAAAATTGTTAAGGACTCCCCTTTGGGGAATCGAACCCCGGTCTCCCGCGTGACAGGCGGGGATACTCACCACTATACTAACGAGGAATAACTTGACATGTGTTTTTGGGAAAACTCCCTCCAATAGGGAGATTTTAATGCCATCTCTGCCGCTAATCAGAAGATGCACAACTTAAATCAACATTTTGCTGAATGGTAAGCTGCTTTGCTTGATGCAAAAGTAAAAAAAAATGAGTAGTTAGCGGGATTGTTGCCAAACAGAGAGAATTGAAAAAAAACATAGACTGCATTATTTACATGACCCTGAGTAAAGAGAGTGTAAGATTAAGCTAAAGCAGTATTTTCCTGGCACAGTATATATTTGCCCACTGTTTTTTGGGTTTTCGTCAGGAGACACTCCTGTACAGTCATGCATGGATAATCTGCTACACTACAATATGACTCGAAGGACATTTTATGAAATTAATGCTCCAAAACATTTCAAAAAGATGTTTCTTATCCCTTTCAAGAAATATATTTAGCTATATTTTCCTGCATATTTTTATCTCTTTTTATGCATAATAATGGCTTGATTTAATTCTGTTACCTTTTGCCATTAACACTCATTAAAAATGCCCTGCTAAATGACGTAAAACAACTGACACAAAATATTGTGGCACAGAGGACAATAGTATATGTTTTCTAAAATTGGGAAATTTTTATGTTTTTGGCTAATCTAAAGTGTTTGTTAATCACCTGATAAATTAAATTTTTGGCCAAAATTATTTTTTCTAAATGACTTTAAAAGAAAGTGTACATAAACTATGAATGTGGGCAAAAAAGGTAAGTTGTATTTAAACTAAGGTTAATGCATAAATATTACTGTCTTTTCCTGCATCACGGCAGGAAATAATCGTACTAGCATGCAACACTTCCCACAAGTGCTTATGTTACAGAAAAAATAAAAATTGTTAAGGACTCCCCGTCGGGGAATCGAACCCCGGTCTCCCGCGTGACAGGCAGGGATACTCACCACTATACTAACGAGGAATAACTTGACATGTGTTTTTGGGAAAACTCCCTCCAATGGGGAGATTTTAATGCCATCTCTGCTGCTAATCAGAAGATGCACAACTTAAATCAACATTTTGCTGAATGGTAAGCTGCTTTGCTTGATGCAAAAGTAAACAAAAATGTGTAGTTAGCGGGATTGTTGCCAAACAGAGAGAATTGAAAAAAAACATAGACTGCATTATTTACATGACCCTGAGTAAAGAGAGTGTAAGATTAAGCTAAAGCAGTATTTTCCTAGCACAGTATATATTTGCCCACTGTTTTTTGGGTTTTCGTCAGGAGACACTCCTGTACAGTCATGCATGGATAATCTGCTACACTACAATATGACTCGAAGGACATTTTATGAAATTAATGCTCCAAAACATTTCAAAAAGATGTTTCTTATCCCTTTCAAGAAATATATTTAGCTATATTTTCCTGCATATTGTTATCCCTTTTTATGCATAATAATGGCTTGCTTTAATTCTGTTACCTTTTGCCATTAACACTCATTAAAAATGCCCTGCTAAATGACGTAAAACAACTGACACAAAATATTTTGGCACAGAGGACAATAGTTTATGTTTTCTAAAATTGGGAATTTTTAATGTTTTTGGCTAATCTAAAGTGTTTGTTAATCACCTGATAAATTAAATTTTTGGCCAAAATGATTTTTTCCAAATGACTTTAAAAGAAAGTGTACATAAACTATGAATGTGGGCAAAAAAGGTAAGTTGTATTTAAACTAAGGTTAATGCATAAATATTACTGTCTTTTCCTGCATCACGGCAGGAAATAATCGTACTAGCATGCAACACTTCCCACAAGTGCTTATGTTACAGAAAAAATAAAAAATGTTAAGGACTCCTCTTTGGGGAATCGAACCCCAGTCTCCCGCGTGACAGGCGGGGATACTCACCACTATACTAACGAGGAATAACTTGACATGTGTTTTTAGGGAAACTCCCTCCAATGGGGAGATTTTAATGCCATCTCTGCCGCTAATCAGAAGATGCACAACTTAAATCAACATTTTGCTGAATGGTAAGCTACTTTGCTTGATGAAAAAGTAAACAAAAATGTGTAGTGAGCGGGATTGTTGCCAAACAGAGAGAATTGAAAAAAAACATAGACTGCATTATTTACATGACCCTGAGTAAAGAGAGTGTAAGATTAAGCTAAAGCAGTATTTTCCTGGCACAGTATATATTTGCCCACTGTTTTTTGGGTTTTCGTCAGGAGACACTCCTGTACAGTCATGCATGGATAATCTGCTACACTACAATATGACTCGAAGGACATTTTGTGAAATTAATGCTCCAAAACATTTCAAAAAGATGTTTCTTATCCCTTTCAAGAAATATATTTAGCTATATTTTCCTGCATATTGTTATCCCTTTTTATGCATAATAATGGCTTGCTTTAATTCTTTTACCTTTTGCCATTAACACTAATTAAATATGCCCTGCTAAATGACGTAAAACAACTGACACAAAATATGTTGTCACAGAGGACAATAGTATATGTTTTCTAAAATTGGGAATTTTTAATGTTTTTGGCTAATCTAAAGTGTTTGTTAATCACCTGATAAATTAAATTTTTGGCCAAAATGATTTTTTCTAAATGACTTTAAAAGAAAGTGTACATAAACTATGAATGTGGGCAAAAAAGGTAAGTTGTATTTAAACTAAGGTTAATGCATAAATATTACTGTCTTTTCCTGCATCACGGCAGGAAATAATCGTACTAGCATGCAACACTTCCCACAAGTGCTTATGTTACAGAAAAAATAAAAATGTTAAGGACTCCTCTTTCGGGGAATCGAACCCCGGTCTCCCGCGTGACAGGCGGGGATACTCACCACTATACTAACGAGGAATAACTTGACATGTGTTTTTGGGGAAACTCCCTCCAATGGGGAGATTTTAATGCCATCTCTGCCGCTAATCAGAAGATGCACAACTTAAATCAACATTTTGCTGAATGGTAAGCTACTTTGCTTGATGCAAAAGTATACAAAAATGTGTAGTTAGCGGGATTGTTGCCAAACAGAGAGAATTGAAAAAAAACATAGACTGCATTATTTACATGACCTTGAGTAGAGAGAGTGTAAGATTAAGCTAAAGCAGTATTTTCCTGGCACAGTATATATTTGCCCAATGTTTTTCGGGTTTTTATCAGGAGATACTCCTGTACAGTCATGCATGGATAATCTGCTACACTACAATATGACTCAAAGGACATTTTATGAAATTAATGCTCCAAAACATTTCAAAAAGATGTTTCTTATTCCTTTCAAGAAATATATTTAGCTATATTTTCCTGCATATTGTTATCCCTTTTTATGCATAATAATGGCTTGCTTTAATTCTGTTACCTTTTGCCATTAACACTGATTAAATATGCCCTGCTAAATGACGTAAAACAACTGACACAAAATATTTTGTCACAGGGGACAATAGTATATGTTTTCAAAAATTGGGAATTTTTAATGTTTTTGGCTAATCTAAAGTGTTTGTTAATCACCTGATAAATTAAATTTTTGGCCAAAATGATTTTTTCTAAATGACTTTAAAAGAAAGTGTACATAAACTATGAATGTGGGCAAAAAAGGTAAGTTGTATTTAAACTAAGGTTAATGCATAAATATTACTGTCTTTTCCTGCATCACGGCAGGAAATAATCGTACTAGCATGCAACACTTCCCACAAGTGCTTATGTTACAGAAAAAATGTTAAGGACTCCCCGTCGGGGAATCGAACCCCGGTCTCCCGCGTGACAGGCAGGGATACTCACCACTATACTAACGAGGAATAACTTGACTTGTGTTTTTGGGAAAACTCCCTCCAATGGGGAGATTTTAATGCAATCTCTGCCGCTAATCAGAAGATGCACAACTTAAATCAACATTTTGCTGAATGGTAAGCTGCTTTGCTTGATGCAAAAGTAAACAAAAATGTGTAGTTAGCGGGATTGTTGCCAAACAGAGAGAATTGAAAAAAAACATAGACTGCATTATTTACATGACCCTGAGTAAAGAGAGTGTAAGATTAAGCTAAAGCAGTATTTTCCTAGCACAGTATATATTTGCCCACTGTTTTTTGGGTTTTCGTCAGGAGACACTCCTGTACAGTCATGCATGGATAATCTGCTACACTACAATATGACTCGAAGGACATTTTATGAAATTAATGCTCCAAAACATTTCAAAAAGATGTTTCTTATCCCTTTCAAGAAATATATTTAGCTATATTTTCCTGCATATTGTTATCCCTTTTTATGCATAATAATGGCTTGCTTTAATTCTGTTACCTTTTGCCATTAACACTCATTAAAAATGCCCTGCTAAATGACGTAAAACAACTGACACAAAATATTTTGGCACAGAGGACAATAGTTTATGTTTTCTAAAATTGGGAATTTTTAATGTTTTTGGCTAATCTAAAGTGTTTGTTAATCACCTGATAAATTAAATTTTTGGCCAAAATGATTTTTTCCAAATGACTTTAAAAGAAAGTGTACATAAACTATGAATGTGGGCAAAAAAGGTAAGTTGTATTTAAACTAAGGTTAATGCATAAATATTACTGTCTTTTCCTGCATCACGGCAGGAAATAATCGTACTAGCATGCAACACTTCCCACAAGTGCTTATGTTACAGAAAAAATAAAAAATGTTAAGAACTCCTCTTTGGGGAATCGAACCCCAGTCTCCCGCGTGACAGGCGGGGATACTCACCACTATACTAACGAGGAATAACTTGACATGTGTTTTTAGGGAAACTCCCTCCAATGGGGAGATTTTAATGCCATCTCTGCCGCTAATCAGAAGATGCACAACTTAAATCAACATTTTGCTGAATGGTACGCTGCTTTGCTTGATGAAAAAGTAAACAAAAATGTGTAGTTAGCGGGATTGTTGCCAAACAGAGAGAATTGAAAAAAAACATAGACTGCATTATTTACATGACCCTGAGTAAAGAGAGTGTAAGATTAAGCTAAAGCAGTATTTTCCTGGCACAGTATATATTTGCCCACTGTTTTTTGGGTTTTCGTCAGGAGACACTCCTGTACAGTCATGCATGGATAATCTGCTACACTACAATATGACTCGAAGGACATTTTATGAAATTAATGCTCCAAAACATTTCAAAAAGATGTTTCTTATCCCTTTCAAGAAATATATTTAGCTATATTTTCCTGCATATTGTTATCCTTTTTTATGCATAATAATGGCTTGCTTTAATTCTTTTACCTTTTGCCATTAACACTGATTAAATATGCCCTGCTAAATGACGTAAAACAACTGACACAAAATATTTTGTCACAGAGGACAATAGTATATGTTTTCTAAAATTGGGAATTTTTAATGTTTTTGGCTAATCTAAAGTGTTTGTTAATCACCTGATAAATTAAATTTTTGGCCAAAATGATTTTTTCTAAATGACTTTAAAAGAAAGTGTACATAAACTATGAATGTGGGCAAAAAAGGTAAGTTGTATTTAAACTAAGGTTAATGCATAAATATTACTGTCTTTTCCTGCATCACGGCAGGAAATAATCGTACTAGCATGCAACACTTCCCACAAGTGCTTATGTTACACAAAAAATAAAAAATGTTAAGAACTCCCCGTCGGGGAATCGAACCCCGGTCTCCCGCGTGACAGGCGGGGATACTCACCACTATACTAACGAGGAATAACTTGACATGTGTTTTTGGGGAAACACCCTCAAATGGGGAGATTTTAATGCCATCTCTGCCGCTAATCAGAAGATGCACAACTTAAATCAACATTTTGCTGAATGGTAAGCTACTTTGCTTGATGCAAAAGTATAAAAAAATGTGTAGTTAGCGGGATTGTTGCCAAACAGAGAGAATTGAAAAAAAACATAGACTGCATTATTTACATGACCTTGAGTAGAGAGAGTGTAAGATTAAGCTAAAGCAGTATTTTCCTGGCACAGTATATATTTGCCCAATGTTTTTCGGGTTTTCATCAGGAGACACTCCTGTACAGTCATGCATGGATAATCTGCTACACTACAATATGACTCAAAGGACATTTTATGAAATTAATGCTCCAAAACATTTCAAAAAGATGTTTCTTATCCCTTTCAAGAAATATATTTAGCTATATTTTCCTGCATATTGTTATCCCTTTTTATGCATAATAATGGCTTGCTTTAATTCTGTTACCTTTTGCCATTAACACTCATTAAAAATGCCCTGCTAAATGACGTAAAACAACTGACACAAAATATTGTGGCACAGAGGACAATAGTATATGTTTTCTAAAATTGGGAAATTTTTATGTTTTTGGCTAATCTAAAGTGTTTGTTAATCACCTGATAAATTAAATTTTTGGCCAAAATGATTTTTTCTAAATGACTTTAAAAGAAAGTGTACATAAACTATGAATGTGGGCAAAAAAGGTAAGTTGTATTTAAACTAAGGTTAATGCATAAATATTACTGTCTTTTCCTGCATCACGGCAGGAAATAATCGTACTAGCATGCAACACTTCCCACAAGTGCTTATGTTACACAAAAAATAAAAAATGTTAAGAACTCCCCGTCGAGGAATCGAACCCCGGTCTCCCGCGTGACAGGCGGGGATACTCACCACTATACTAACGAGGAATAACTTGACTTGTGTCTTTGGGGAAACACCCTCAAATGGGGAGATTTTAATGCCATCTCTGCCGCTAATCAGAAGATGCACAACTTAAATCAACATTTTGCTGAATGGTAAGCTACTTTGCTTGATGCAAAAGTATAAAAAAATGTGTAGTTAGCGGGATTGTTGCCAAACAGAGAGAATTGAAAAAAAACATAGACTGCATTATTTACATGACCCTGAGTAGAGAGAGTGTAAGATTAAGCTAAAGCAGTATTTTCCTGGCACAGTATATATTTGCCCAATGTTTTTCGGGTTTTCATCAGGAGACACTCCTGTACAGTCATGCATGGATAATCTGCTACACTACAATATGACTCAAAGGACATTTTATGAAATTAATGCTCCAAAACATTTCAAAAAGATGTTTCTTATCCCTTTCAAGAAATATATTTAGCTATATTTTCCTGCATATTGTTATCCCTTTTTATGCATAATAATGGCTTGCTTTAATTCTGTTACCTTTTGCCATTAACACTGATTAAATATGCCCTGCTAAATGACGTAAAACAACTGACACAAAATATTTTGTCACAGGGGACAATAGTATATGTTTTCAAAAATTGGGAATTTTTAATGTTTTTGGCTAATCTAAAGTGTTTGTTAATCACCTGATAAATTAAATTTTTGGCCAAAATGATTTTTTCTAAATGACTTTAAAAGAAAGTGTACATAAACTATGAATGTGGGCAAAAAAGGTAAGTTGTATTTAAACTAAGGTTAATGCATAAATATTACTGTCTTTTCCTGCATCACGGCAGGAAATAATCGTACTAGCATGCAACACTTCCCACAAGTGCTTATGTTACACAAAAAATAAAAAATGTTAAGAACTCCCCGTCGGGGAATCGAACCCCGGTCTCCCGCGTGACAGGCGGGGATACTCACCACTATACTAACGAGGAATAACTTGACATGTGTTTTTGGGGAAACACCCTCAAATGGGGAGATTTTAATGCCATCTCTGCCGCTAATCAGAAGATGCACAACTTAAATCAACATTTTGCTGAATGGTAAGCTACTTTGCTTGATGCAAAAGTATAAAAAAATGTGTAGTTAGCGGGATTGTTGCCAAACAGAGAGAATTGAAAAAAAACATAGACTGCATTATTTACATGACCTTGAGTAGAGAGAGTGTAAGATTAAGCTAAAGCAGTATTTTCCTGGCACAGTATATATTTGCCCAATGTTTTTCGGGTTTTCATCAGGAGACACTCCTGTACAGTCATGCATGGATAATCTGCTACACTACAATATGACTCAAAGGACATTTTATGAAATTAATGCTCCAAAACATTTCAAAAAGATGTTTCTTATCCCTTTCAAGAAATATATTTAGCTATATTTTCCTGCATATTGTTATCCCTTTTTATGCATAATAATGGCTTGCTTTAATTCTGTTACCTTTTGCCATTAACACTGATTAAATATGCCCTGCTAAATGACGTAAAACAACTGACACAAAATATTTTGTCACAGAGGACAATAGTATATGTTTTCTAAAATTGGGAATTTTTTATGTTTTTGGCTAATCTAAAGTGTTTGTTAATCACCTGATAAATTAAATTTTTGGCCAAAATGATTTTTTCTAAATGACTTTAAAAGAAAGTGTACATAAACTATGAATGTGGGCAAAAAAGGTAAGTTGTATTTA
The DNA here is from genome assembly GCF_038048845.1 of Mixophyes fleayi. Lineage (NCBI taxonomy): Eukaryota > Metazoa > Chordata > Amphibia > Anura > Limnodynastidae > Mixophyes > Mixophyes fleayi. Next base: position 66,206,161 of record NC_134411.1, read on the forward strand.
AACTAAGGTTAATGCATAAATATTACTGTCTTTTCCTGCATCACGGCAGGAAATAATCGTACTAGCATGCAACACTTCCCACAAGTGCTTATGTTACACAAAAAATAAAAAATGTTAAGAACTCCCCGTCGGGGAATCGAACCCCGGTCTCCCGCGTGACAGGCGGGGATACTCACCACTATACTAACGAGGAATAACTTGACATCTGTTTTTGGGGAAACTCCCTCAAATGGGGAGATTTTAATGCCATCTCTGCCGCTAATCAGAAGATGCACAACTTAAATCAACATTTTGCTGAATGGTACGCTGCTTTGCTTGATGAAAAAGTAAACAAAAATGTGTAGTTAGCGGGATTGTTGCCAAACAGAGAGAATTGAAAAAAAACATAGACTGCATTATTTACATGACCCTGAGTAAAGAGAGTGTAAGATTAAGCTAAAGCAGTATTTTCCTGGCACAGTATATATTTGCCCACTGTTTTTTGGGTTTTCGTCAGGAGACACTCCTGTACAGTCATGCATGGATAATCTGCTACACTACAATATGACTCGAAGGACATTTTATGAAATTAATGCTCCAAAACATTTCAAAAAGATGTTTCTTATCCCTTTCAAGAAATATATTTAGCTATATTTTCCTGCATATTGTTATCCTTTTTTATGCATAATAATGGCTTGCTTTAATTCTTTTACCTTTTGCCATTAACACTGATTAAATATGCCCTGCTAAATGACGTAAAACAACTGACACAAAATATTTTGTCACAGAGGACAATAGTATATGTTTTCTAAAATTGGGAATTTTTAATGTTTTTGGCTAATCTAAAGTGTTTGTTAATCACCTGATAAATTAAATTTTTGGCCAAAATGATTTTTTCTAAATGACTTTAAAAGAAAGTGTACATAAACTATGAATGTGGGCAAAAAAGGTAAGTTGTATTTAAACTAAGGTTAATGCATAAATATTACTGTCTTTTCCTGCATCACGGCAGGAAATAATCGTACTAGCATGCAACACTTCCCACAAGTGCTTATGTTACACAAAAAATAAAAAATGTTAAGAACTCCCCGTCGGGGAATCGAACCCCGGTCTCCCGCGTGACAGGCGGGGATACTCACCACTATACTAACGAGGAATAACTTGACATGTGTTTTTGGGGAAACACCCTCAAATGGGGAGATTTTAATGCCATCTCTGCCGCTAATCAGAAGATGCACAACTTAAATCAACATTTTGCTGAATGGTAAGCTACTTTGCTTGATGCAAAAGTATAAAAAAATGTGTAGTTAGCGGGATTGTTGCCAAACAGAGAGAATTGAAAAAAAACATAGACTGCATTATTTACATGACCTTGAGTAGAGAGAGTGTAAGATTAAGCTAAAGCAGTATTTTCCTGGCACAGTATATATTTGCCCAATGTTTTTCGGGTTTTCATCAGGAGACACTCCTGTACAGTCATGCATGGATAATCTGCTACACTACAATATGACTCAAAGGACATTTTATGAAATTAATGCTCCAAAACATTTCAAAAAGATGTTTCTTATCCCTTTCAAGAAATATATTTAGCTATATTTTCCTGCATATTGTTATCCCTTTTTATGCATAATAATGGCTTGCTTTAATTCTGTTACCTTTTGCCATTAACACTGATTAAATATGCCCTGCTAAATGACGTAAAACAACTGACACAAAATATTTTGTCACAGGGGACAATAGTATATGTTTTCAAAAATTGGGAATTTTTAATGTTTTTGGCTAATCTAAAGTGTTTGTTAATCACCTGATAAATTAAATTTTTGGCCAAAATGATTTTTTCTAAATGACTTTAAAAGAAAGTGTACATAAACTATGAATGTGGGCAAAAAAGGTAAGTTGTATTTAAACTAAGGTTAATGCATAAATATTACTGTCTTTTCCTGCATCACGGCAGGAAATAATCGTACTAGCATGCAACACTTCCCACAAATGCTTATGTTACACAAAAAATAAAAAATGTTAAGAACTCCCCGTCGGGGAATCGAACCCCGGTCTCCCGCGTGACAGGCGGGGATACTCACCACTATACTAACGAGGAATAACTTGACATCTGTTTTTGGGGAAACTCCCTCAAATGGGGAGATTTTAATGCCATCTCTGCCGCTAATCAGAAGATGCACAACTTAAATCAACATTTTGCTGAATGGTACGCTGCTTTGCTTGATGAAAAAGTAAACAAAAATGTGTAGTTAGCGGGATTGTTGCCAAACAGAGAGAATTGAAAAAAAACATAGACTGCATTATTTACATGACCCTGAGTAAAGAGAGTGTAAGATTAAGCTAAAGCAGTATTTTCCTGGCACAGTATATATTTGCCCACTGTTTTTTGGGTTTTCGTCAGGAGACACTCCTGTACAGTCATGCATGGATAATCTGCTACACTACAATATGACTCGAAGGACATTTTATGAAATTAATGCTCCAAAACATTTCAAAAAGATGTTTCTTATCCCTTTCAAGAAATATATTTAGCTATATTTTCCTGCATATTGTTATCCTTTTTTATGCATAATAATGGCTTGCTTTAATTCTTTTACCTTTTGCCATTAACACTCATTAAAAATGCCCTGCTAAATGACGTAAAACAACTGACACAAAATATTGTGGCACAGAGGACAATAGTATATGTTTTCTAAAATTGGGAAATTTTTATGTTTTTGGCTAATCTAAAGTGTTTGTTAATCACCTGATAAATTAAATTTTTGGCCAAAATGATTTTTTCTAAATGACTTTAAAAGAAAGTGTACATAAACTATGAATGTGGGCAAAAAAGGTAAGTTGTATTTAAACTAAGGTTAATGCATAAATATTACTGTCTTTTCCTGCATCACGGCAGGAAATAATCGTACTAGCATGCAACACTTCCCACAAGTGCTTATGTTACACAAAAAATAAAAAATGTTAAGAACTCCCCGTCGGGGAATCGAACCCCGGTCTCCCGCGTGACAGGCGGGGATACTCACCACTATACTAACGAGGAATAACTTGACATGTGTTTTTGGGGAAACACCCTCAAATGGGGAGATTTTAATGCCATCTCTGCCGCTAATCAGAAGATGCACAACTTAAATCAACATTTTGCTGAATGGTAAGCTACTTTGCTTGATGCAAAAATATAAAAAAATGTGTAGTTAGCGGGATTGTTGCCAAACAGAGAGAATTGAAAAAAAACATAGACTGCATTATTTACATGACCTTGAGTAGAGAGAGTGTAAGATTAAGCTAAAGCAGTATTTTCCTGGCACAGTATATATTTGCCCAATGTTTTTCGGGTTTTCATCAGGAGACACTCCTGTACAGTCATGCATGGATAATCTGCTACACTACAATATGACTCAAAGGACATTTTATGAAATTAATGCTCCAAAACATTTCAAAAAGATGTTTCTTATCCCTTTCAAGAAATATATTTAGCTATATTTTCCTGCATATTGTTATCCCTTTTTATGCATAATAATGGCTTGCTTTAATTCTGTTACCTTTTGCCATTAACACTGATTAAATATGCCCTGCTAAATGACGTAAAACAACTGACACAAAATATTTTGTCACAGGGGACAATAGTATATGTTTTCAAAAATTGGGAATTTTTAATGTTTTTGGCTAATCTAAAGTGTTTGTTAATCACCTGATAAATTAAATTTTTGGCCAAAATGATTTTTTCTAAATGACTTTAAAAGAAAGTGTACATAAACTATGAATGTGGGCAAAAAAGGTAAGTTGTATTTAAACTAAGGTTAATGCATAAATATTACTGTCTTTTCCTGCATCACGGCAGGAAATAATCGTACTAGCATGCAACACTTCCCACAAGTGCTTATGTTACACAAAAAATAAAAAATGTTAAGAACTCCCCGTCGGGGAATCGAACCCCGGTCTCCCGCGTGACAGGCGGGGATACTCACCACTATACTAACGAGGAATAACTTGACATGTGTTTTTGGGGAAACTCCCTCAAATGGGGAGATTTTAATGCCATCTCTGCCGCTAATCAGAAGATGCACAACTTAAATCAACATTTTGCTGAATGGTACGCTGCTTTGCTTGATGAAAAAGTAAACAAAAATGTGTAGTTAGCGGGATTGTTGCCAAACAGAGAGAATTGAAAAAAAACATAGACTGCATTATTTACATGACCTTGAGTAGAGAGAGTGTAAGATTAAGCTAAAGCAGTATTTTCCTGGCACAGTATATATTTGCCCAATGTTTTTCGGGTTTTCATCAGGAGACACTCCTGTACAGTCATGCATGGATAATCTGCTACACTACAATATGACTCAAAGGACATTTTATGAAATTAATGCTCCAAAACATTTCAAAAAGATGTTTCTTATCCCTTTCAAGAAATATATTTAGCTATATTTTCCTGCATATTGTTATCCCTTTTTATGTATAATAATGGCTTGCTTTAATTCTGTTACCTTTTGCCATTAACACTGATTAAATATGCCCTGCTAAATGACGTAAAACAACTGACACAAAATATTTTGTCACAGGGGACAATAGTATATGTTTTCAAAAATTGGGAATTTTTAATGTTTTTGGCTAATCTAAAGTGTTTGTTAATCACCTGATAAATTAAATTTTTGGCCAAAATGATTTTTTCTAAATGACTTTAAAAGAAAGTGTACATAAACTATGAATGTGGGCAAAAAAGGTAAGTTGTATTTAAACTAAGGTTAATGCATAAATATTACTGTCTTTTCCTGCATCACGGCAGGAAATAATCGTACTAGCATGCAACACTTCCCACAAGTGCTTATGTTACACAAAAAATAAAAAATGTTAAGAACTCCCCGTCGGGGAATCGAACCCCGGTCTCCCGCGTGACAGGCGGGGATACTCACCACTATACTAACGAGGAATAACTTGACATCTGTTTTTGGGGAAACTCCCTCAAATGGGGAGATTTTAATGCCATCTCTGCCGCTAATCAGAAGATGCACAACTTAAATCAACATTTTGCTGAATGGTAAGCTACTTTGCTTGATGCAAAAGTAAACAAAAATGTGTAGTTAGCGGGATTGTTGCCAAACAGAGAGAATTGAAAAAAAACATAGACTGCATTATTTACATGACCTTGAGTAGAGAGAGTGTAAGATTAAGCTAAAGCAGTATTTTCCTGGCATAGTATATATTTGCCCACTGTTTTTCGGGTTTTCGTCTTACAGTCATGCATGGATAATCTGCTACACTACAATATGACTCAAAGGACATTTTATGAAATTAATGCTCCAAAACATTTCAAAAAGATGTTTCTTATCCCTTTCAAGAAATATATTTAGCTATATTTTCCTGCATATTTTTATCTCTTTTTATGCATAATAATGGCATGCTTTAATTCTGTTACCCTTTTGCCATTAACACTCATTAAAAATGCCCTGCTAAATGACGTAAAACAACTGACACAAAATATTGGTGGCACAGAGGACAATAGTATATGTTTTCTAAAATTGGGAAATTTTATGTTTTTGGCTAATCTAAAGTGTTTGTTAATCACCTGATAAATTAAATTTTTGGCCAAAATGATTTTTTTCTAAATGACTTTAAAAGAAAGTGTACATAAACTATGAATGTGGGCAAAAAAGGTAAGTTGTATTTAAACTAAGGTTAATGCATAAATATTACTGTCTTTTCCTGCATCACGGCAGGAAATAATCGTACTAGCATGCAACACTTCCCACAAGTGCTTATGTTACAGAAAAAATAAAAATTGTTAAGGACTCCCCGTCAGGGAATCGAACCCTGGTCTCCCGCGTGACAGGCGGGGGATACTCACCACTATACTAACGAGGAATAACTTGACATGTGTTTTTGGGAAAACTCCCTCCAATGGGGAGATTTCAATGCCATCTCTGCCGCTAATCAGAAGATGCACAACTTAAATCAACATTTTGCTGAATGGTAAGCTGCTTTGCTTGATGCAAAAGTAAAAAAAAAATGTGTAGTTAGCGGGATTGTTGCCAAACAGAGAGAATTGAAAAAAAACATAGACTGCATTATTTACATGACCCTGAGTAAAGAGAGTGTAAGATTAAGCTAAAGCAGTATTTTCCTGGCACAGTATATATTTGCCCCACTGTTCTTTGGGTTTTCGTCAGGAGACACTCCTGTACAGTCATGCATGGATAATCTGCTACACTACAATATGACTCGAAGGACATTTTATGAAATTAATGCTCCAAAACATTTCAAAAAGATGTTTCTTATCCCTTTCAAGAAATATATTTAGCTATATTTTCCTGCATATTTTTATCCCTTTTTATGCATAATAATGGCTTGCTTTAATTCCGTTACCTTTTGCCATTAACACTCATTAAAAATGCCCTGCTAAATGATGTAAAACAACTGACACAAAATATTGTGGCACAGAGGACAATAGTATATGTTTTCTAAAATTGGGAATTTTTAATGTTTTTTGGCTAATCTAAAGTTTTTGTTAATCACCTGATAAATTAAATTTTTGGCCAAAATGATTTTTTCTAAATGACTTTAAAAGAAAGTGTACATAAACTATGAATGTGGGCAAAAAAGGTAAGTTGTATTTAAACTAAGGTTAATGCATAAATATTACTGTCTTTTCCTGCATCACGGCAGGAAATAATCGTACTAGCATGCAACATTTCCCACAAGTGCTTATGTTACAGAAAAAATAAAAATTGTTAAGGACTCCCCGTCAGGGAATCGAACCCCGGTCTCCCGCGTGACAGGCGGGGGATACTCACCACTATACTAACGAGGAATAACCTGACATGTGTTTTTGGGAAAACTCCCTCCAATAGGGAGATTTTAATGCCATCTCTGCCGCTAATCAGAAGATGCACAACTTAAATCAACATTTTGCTGAATGGTAAGCTGCTTTGCTTGATGCAAAAGTAAAAAAAAATGTGTAGTTAGCGGGATTGTTGCCAAACAGAGAGAATTAAAAAAAAACATAGACTGCATTATTTACATGACCCTGAGTAAAGAGAGTGTAAGATTAAGTTAAAGCAGTATTTTCCTGGCACAGTATATATTTGCCCACTTTTTTTTGGGTTTTCGTCAGGAGACACTCCTGTACAGTCATGCATGGATAATCTGCTACACTACAATATGACTCGAAGGACATTTTATGAAATTAATGCTCCAAAACATTTCAAAAAGATGTTTCTTATCCCTTTCAAGAAATATATTTAGCTATATTTTCCTGCATATTTTTATCCCCTTTTTATGCATAATAATGGCTTGCTTTAATTCTTTTACCTTTTGCCATTAACACTGATTAAATATGCCCTGCTAAATGACGTAAAACAACTGACACAAAATATTTTGTCACAGAGGACAATAGTATATGTTTTCTAAAATTGGGAATTTTTAATGTTTTTGGCTAATCTAAAGTGTTTGTTAATCACCTGATAAATTAAATTTTTGGCCAAAATGATTTTTTCTAAATGACTTTAAAAGAAAGTGTACATAAACTATGAATGTGGGCAAAAAAAGGTAAGTTGTATTTAAACTAAGGTTAATGCATAAATATTACTGTCTTTTCCTGCATCACGGCAGGAAATAATCGTACTAGCATGCAACACTTCCACAAGTGCTTATGTTACAGAAAAAATAAAAAATGTTAAGGACTCCTCTTTCGGGGAATTGAACCCCGGTCTCCCGCGTGACAGGCGGGGATACTCACCACTATACTAACGAGGAATAACTTGACATGTGTTTCTGGGGAAACTCCCTCCAATGGGGAGATTTTAATGCCATCTCTGCCGCTAATCAGAAGATGCACAACTTAAATCAACATTTTGCTGAATGGTAAGCTACTTTGCTTGATGCAAAAGTATACAAAAATGTGTAGTTAGCGGGATTGTTGCCAAACAGAGAGAATTAAAAAAAAACATAGACTGCATTATTTACATGACCTTGAGTAGAGAAAGTGTAAGATTAAGCTAAAGCAGTATTTTCCTGGCACAGTATATATTTGCCCCAATGTTTTTCGGGTTTTCATCAGGAGACACTCCTGTACAGTCATGCATGGATATTCTGCTACACTACAATATGACTCAAAGGACATTTTATGAAATTAATGCTCCAAAACATTTCAAAAAGATGTTTCTTATCCCTTTCAAGAAATATATTTAGCTATATTTTCCTGCATATTTTTATCTCTTTTTATGCATAATAATGGCTTGCTTTAATTCTGTTACCTTTTGCCATTAACACTCATTAAAAATGCCCTGCTAAATGACGTAAAACAACTGACACAAAATATTTTGTCACAGAGGACAATAGTATATGTTTTCTAAAATTGGGAATTTTTTATGTTTTTGGCTAATCTAAAGTGTTTGTTAATCACCTGATAAATTAAATTTTTGGCCAAAATGATTTTTTCTAAATGACTTTAAAAGAAAGTGTACATAAACTATGAATGTGGGCAAAAAAGGTAAGTTGTATTTAAACTAAGGTTAATGCATAAATATTACTGTCTTTTCCTGCATCACGGCAGGAAATAATCGTACTAGCATGCAACACTTCCCACAAGTGCTTATGTTACACAAAAAATAAAAAATGTTAAGTACTCCCCGTCGGGGAATTGAACCCCGGTCTCCCGCGTGACAGGTGGGGATACTCACCACTATACTAACGAGGAATAACTTGACATGTGTTTTTGGGGGAAACTCCCCTCAAAATGGGGAGATTTTAATGCCATCTCTGCCGCTAATCAGAAGATGCACAACTTAAATCAACATTTTGCTGAATGGTAAGCTACTTTGCTTGATGCAAAAGTAAACAAAAATGTGTAGTTAGCGGGATTGTTGCCAAACAGAGAGAATTGAAAAAAAACATAGACTGCATTATTTACATGACCTTGAGTAGAGAGAGTGTAAGATTAAGCTAAAGCAGTATTTTCCTGGCACAGTATATATTTGCCCACTGTTTTTCGGGTTTTCGTCAGGAGACACTCCTGTACAGTCATGCATGGATAATCTGCTACACTACAATATGACTCGAAGGACATTTTATGAAATTAATGCTCCAAAACATTTCAAAAAGATGTTTCTTATCCCTTTCAAGAAATATATTTAGCTATATTTTCCTGCATATTGTTATCCTTTTTTATGCATAATAATGGCTTGCTTTAATTCTTTTACCTTTTGCCATTAACACTGATTAAATATGCCCTGCTAAATGACGTAAAACAACTGACACAAAATATTTTGTCACAGAGGACAATAGTATATGTTTTCTAAAATTGGGAATTTTTAATGTTTTTGGCTAATCTAAAGTGTTTGTTAATCACCTGATAAATTAAATTTTTGGCCAAAATGATTTTTTCTAAATGACTTTAAAAGAAAGTGTACATAAACTATGAATGTGGGCAAAAAAGGTAAGTTGTATTTAAACTAAGGTTAATGCATAAATATTACTGTCTTTTCCTGCATCACGGCAGGAAATAATCGTACTAGCATGCAACACTTCCCACAAGTGCTTATGTTACACAAAAAATAAAAAATGTTAAGAACTCCCCGTCGGGGAATCGAACCCCGGTCTCCCGCGTGACAGGCGGGGATACTCACCACTATACTAACGAGGAATAACTTGACATGTGTTTTTGGGGAAACACCCTCAAATGGGGAGATTTTAATGCCATCTCTGCCGCTAATCAGAAGATGCACAACTTAAATCAACATTTTGCTGAATGGTAAGCTACTTTGCTTGATGCAAAAGTATAAAAAAATGTGTAGTTAGCGGGATTGTTGCCAAACAGAGAGAATTGAAAAAAAACATAGACTGCATTATTTACATGACCTTGAGTAGAGAGAGTGTAAGATTAAGCTAAAGCAGTATTTTCCTGGCACAGTATATATTTGCCCAATGTTTTTCGGGTTTTCATCAGGAGACACTCCTGTACAGTCATGCATGGATAATCTGCTACACTACAATATGACTCAAAGGACATTTTATGAAATTAATGCTCCAAAACATTTCAAAAAGATGTTTCTTATCCCTTTCAAGAAATATATTTAGCTATATTTTCCTGCATATTGTTATCCCTTTTTATGCATAATAATGGCTTGCTTTAATTCTGTTACCTTTTGCCATTAACACTGATTAAATATGCCCTGCTAAATGACGTAAAACAACTGACACAAAATATTTTGTCACAGGGGACAATAGTATATGTTTTCAAAAATTGGGAATTTTTAATGTTTTTGGCTAATCTAAAGTGTTTGTTAATCACCTGATAAATTAAATTTTTGGCCAAAATGATTTTTTCTAAATGACTTTAAAAGAAAGTGTACATAAACTATGAATGTGGGCAAAAAAGGTAAGTTGTATTTAAACTAAGGTTAATGCATAAATATTACTGTCTTTTCCTGCATCACGGCAGGAAATAATCGTACTAGCATGCAACACTTCCCACAAATGCTTATGTTACACAAAAAATAAAAAATGTTAAGAACTCCCCGTCGGGGAATCGAACCCCGGTCTCCCGCGTGACAGGCGGGGATACTCACCACTATACTAACGAGGAATAACTTGACATGTGTTTTTGGGGAAACACCCTCAAATGGGGAGATTTTAATGCCATCTCTGCCGCTAATCAGAAGATGCACAACTTAAATCAACATTTTGCTGAATGGTAAGCTACTTTGCTTGATGCAAAAGTATAAAAAAATGTGTAGTTAGCGGGATTGTTGCCAAACAGAGAGAATTGAAAAAAAACATAGACTGCATTATTTACATGACCTTGAGTAGAGAGAGTGTAAGATTAAGCTAAAGCAGTATTTTCCTGGCACAGTATATATTTGCCCAATGTTTTTCGGGTTTTCATCAGGAGACACTCCTGTACAGTCATGCATGGATAATCTGCTACACTACAATATGACTCAAAGGACATTTTATGAAATTAATGCTCCAAAACATTTCAAAAAGATGTTTCTTATCCCTTTCAAGAAATATATTTAGCTATATTTTCCTGCATATTGTTATCCCTTTTTATGCATAATAATGGCTTGCTTTAATTCTGTTACCTTTTGCCATTAACACTGATTAAATATGCCCTGCTAAATGACGTAAAACAACTGACACAAAATATTTTGTCACAGGGGACAATAGTATATGTTTTCAAAAATTGGGAATTTTTAATGTTTTTGGCTAATCTAAAGTGTTTGTTAATCACCTGATAAATTAAATTTTTGGCCAAAATGATTTTTTCTAAATGACTTTAAAAGAAAGTGTACATAAACTATGAATGTGGGCAAAAAAGGTAAGTTGTATTTAAACTAATGTTAATGCATAAATATTACTGTCTTTTCCTGCATCACGGCAGGAAATAATCGTACTAGCATGCAACACTTCCCACAAGTGCTTATGTTACACAAAAAATAAAAAATGTTAAGAACTCCCCGTCGGGGAATCGAACCCCGGTCTCCCGCGTGACAGGCGGGGATACTCACCACTATACTAACGAGGAATAACTTGACATGTGTTTTTGGGGAAACACCCTCAAATGGGGAGATTTTAATGCCATCTCTGCCGCTAATCAGAAGATGCACAACTTAAATCAACATTTTGCTGAATGGTAAGCTACTTTGCTTGATGCAAAAGTATAAAAAAATGTGTAGTTAGCGGGATTGTTGCCAAACAGAGAGAATTGAAAAAAAACATAGACTGCATTATTTACATGACCTTGAGTAGAGAGAGTGTAAGATTAAGCTAAAGCAGTATTTTCCTGGCACAGTATATATTTGCCCAATGTTTTTCGGGTTTTCATCAGGAGACACTCCTGTACAGTCATGCATGGATAATCTGCTACACTACAATATGACTCAAAGGACATTTTATGAAATTAATGCTCCAAAACATTTCAAAAAGATGTTTCTTATCCCTTTCAAGAAATATATTTAGCTATATTTTCCTGCATATTGTTATCCCTTTTTATGCATAATAATGGCTTGCTTTAATTCTGTTACCTTTTGCCATTAACACTGATTAAATATGCCCTGCTAAATGACGTAAAACAACTGACACAAAATATTTTGTCACAGGGGACAATAGTATATGTTTTCAAAAATTGGGAATTTTTAATGTTTTTGGCTAATCTAAAGTGTTTGTTAATCACCTGATAAATTAAATTTTTGGCCAAAATGATTTTTTCTAAATGACTTTAAAAGAAAGTGTACATAAACTATGAATGTGGGCAAAAAAGGTAAGTTGTATTTAAACTAAGGTTAATGCATAAATATTACTGTCTTTTCCTGCATCACGGCAGGAAATAATCGTACTAGCATGCAACACTTCCCACAAGTGCTTATGTTACACAAAAAATAAAAAATGTTAAGAACTCCCCGTCGGGGAATCGAACCCCGGTCTCCCGCGTGACAGGCGGGGGATACTCACCACTATACTAACGAGGAATAACTTGACATGTGTTTTTGGGGAAACTCCCTCAAATGGGGAGATTTTAATGCCATCTCTGCCGCTAATCAGAAGATGCACAACTTAAATCAACATTTTGCTGAATGGTACGCTGCTTTGCTTGATGAAAAAGTAAACAAAAATGTGTAGTTAGCGGGATTGTTGCCAAACAGAGAGAATTGAAAAAAAACATAGACTGCATTATTTACATGACCTTGAGTAGAGAGAGTGTAAGATTAAGCTAAAGCAGTATTTTCCTGGCACAGTATATATTTGCCCAATGTTTTTCGGGTTTTCATCAGGAGACACTCCTGTACAGTCATGCATGGATAATCTGCTACACTACAATATGACTCAAAGGACATTTTATGAAATTAATGCTCCAAAACATTTCAAAAAGATGTTTCTTATCCCTTTCAAGAAATATATTTAGCTATATTTTCCTGCATATTGTTATCCCTTTTTATGTATAATAATGGCTTGCTTTAATTCTGTTACCTTTTGCCATTAACACTGATTAAATATGCCCTGCTAAATGACGTAAAACAACTGACACAAAATATTTTGTCACAGGGGACAATAGTATATGTTTTCAAAAATTGGGAATTTTTAATGTTTTTGGCTAATCTAAAGTGTTTGTTAATCACCTGATAAATTAAATTTTTGGCCAAAATGATTTTTTCTAAATGACTTTAAAAGAAAGTGTACATAAACTATGAATGTGGGCAAAAAAGGTAAGTTGTATTTAAACTAAGGTTAATGCATAAATATTACTGTCTTTTCCTGCATCACGGCAGGAAATAATCGTACTAGCATGCAACACTTCCCACAAGTGCTTATGTTACACAAAAAATAAAAAATGTTAAGAACTCCCCGTCGGGGAATCGAACCCCGGTCTCCCGCGTGACAGGCGGGGATACTCACCACTATACTAACGAGGAATAACTTGACATCTGTTTTTGGGGAAACTCCCTCAAATGGGGAGATTTTAATGCCATCTCTGCCGCTAATCAGAAGATGCACAACTTAAATCAACATTTTGCTGAATGGTAAGCTACTTTGCTTGATGCAAAAGTAAACAAAAATGTGTAGTTAGCGGGATTGTTGCCAAACAGAGAGAATTGAAAAAAAACATAGACTGCATTATTTACATGACCTTGAGTAGAGAGAGTGTAAGATTAAGCTAAAGCAGTATTTTCCTGGCATAGTATATATTTGCCCACTGTTTTTCGGGTTTTCGTCAGGAGACACTCCTGTACAGTCATGCATGGATAATCTGCTACACTACAATATGACTCAAAGGACATTTTATGAAATTAATGCTCCAAAACATTTCAAAAAGATGTTTCTTATCCCTTTCAAGAAATATATTTAGCTATATTTTCCTGCATATTTTTATCTCTTTTTATGCATAATAATGGCATGCTTTAATTCTGTTACCTTTTGCCATTAACACTCATTAAAAATGCCCTGCTAAATGACGTAAAACAACTGACACAAAATATTGTGGCACAGAGGACAATAGTATATGTTTTCTAAAATTGGGAAATTTTTATGTTTTTGGCTAATCTAAAGTGTTTGTTAATCACCTGATAAATTAAATTTTTGGCCAAAATGATTTTTTCTAAATGACTTTAAAAGAAAGTGTACATAAACTATGAATGTGGGCAAAAAAGGTAAGTTGTATTTAAACTAAGGTTAATGCATAAATATTACTGTCTTTTCCTGCATCACGGCAGGAAATAATCGTACTAGCATGCAACACTTCCCACAAGTGCTTATGTTACAGAAAAAATAAAAATTGTTAAGGACTCCCCGTCAGGGAATCGAACCCTGGTCTCCCGCGTGACAGGCGGGGATACTCACCACTATACTAACGAGGAATAACTTGACATGTGTTTTTGGGAAAACTCCCTCCAATGGGGAGATTTCAATGCCATCTCTGCCGCTAATCAGAAGATGCACAACTTAAATCAACATTTTGCTGAATGGTAAGCTGCTTTGCTTGATGCAAAAGTAAAAAAAAATGTGTAGTTAGCGGGATTGTTGCCAAACAGAGAGAATTGAAAAAAAACATAGACTGCATTATTTACATGACCCTGAGTAAAGAGAGTGTAAGATTAAGCTAAAGCAGTATTTTCCTGGCACAGTATATATTTGCCCACTGTTCTTTGGGTTTTCGTCAGGAGACACTCCTGTACAGTCATGCATGGATAATCTGCTACACTACAATATGACTCGAAGGACATTTTATGAAATTAATGCTCCAAAACATTTCAAAAAGATGTTTCTTATCCCTTTCAAGAAATATATTTAGCTATATTTTCCTGCATATTTTTATCCCTTTTTATGCATAATAATGGCTTGCTTTAATTCCGTTACCTTTTGCCATTAACACTCATTAAAAATGCCCTGCTAAATGATGTAAAACAACTGACACAAAATATTGTGGCACAGAGGACAATAGTATATGTTTTCTAAAATTGGGAATTTTTAATGTTTTTGGCTAATCTAAAGTTTTTGTTAATCACCTGATAAATTAAATTTTTGGCCAAAATGATTTTTTCTAAATGACTTTAAAAGAAAGTGTACATAAACTATGAATGTGGGCAAAAAAGGTAAGTTGTATTTAAACTAAGGTTAATGCATAAATATTACTGTCTTTTCCTGCATCACGGCAGGAAATAATCGTACTAGCATGCAACATTTCCCACAAGTGCTTATGTTACAGAAAAAATAAAAATTGTTAAGGACTCCCCGTCAGGGAATCGAACCCCGGTCTCCCGCGTGACAGGCGGGGATACTCACCACTATACTAACGAGGAATAACCTGACATGTGTTTTTGGGAAAACTCCCTCCAATAGGGAGATTTTAATGCCATCTCTGCCGCTAATCAGAAGATGCACAACTTAAATCAACATTTTGCTGAATGGTAAGCTGCTTTGCTTGATGCAAAAGTAAAAAAAAATGTGTAGTTAGCGGGATTGTTGCCAAACAGAGAGAATTAAAAAAAAACATAGACTGCATTATTTACATGACCCTGAGTAAAGAGAGTGTAAGATTAAGTTAAAGCAGTATTTTCCTGGCACAGTATATATTTGCCCACTTTTTTTTGGGTTTTCGTCAGGAGACACTCCTGTACAGTCATGCATGGATAATCTGCTACACTACAATATGACTCGAAGGACATTTTATGAAATTAATGCTCCAAAACATTTCAAAAAGATGTTTCTTATCCCTTTCAAGAAATATATTTAGCTATATTTTCCTGCATATTTTTATCCCTTTTTATGCATAATAATGGCTTGCTTTAATTCTTTTACCTTTTGCCATTAACACTGATTAAATATGCCCTGCTAAATGACGTAAAACAACTGACACAAAATATTTTGTCACAGAGGACAATAGTATATGTTTTCTAAAATTGGGAATTTTTAATGTTTTTGGCTAATCTAAAGTGTTTGTTAATCACCTGATAAATTAAATTTTTGGCCAAAATGATTTTTTCTAAATGACTTTAAAAGAAAGTGTACATAAACTATGAATGTGGGCAAAAAAGGTAAGTTGTATTTAAACTAAGGTTAATGCATAAATATTACTGTCTTTTCCTGCATCACGGCAGGAAATAATCGTACTAGCATGCAACACTTCCCACAAGTGCTTATGTTACAGAAAAAATAAAAAATGTTAAGGACTCCTCTTTCGGGGAATTGAACCCCGGTCTCCCGCGTGACAGGCGGGGATACTCACCACTATACTAACGAGGAATAACTTGACATGTGTTTCTGGGGAAACTCCCTCCAATGGGGAGATTTTAATGCCATCTCTGCCGCTAATCAGAAGATGCACAACTTAAATCAACATTTTGCTGAATGGTAAGCTACTTTGCTTGATGCAAAAGTATACAAAAATGTGTAGTTAGCGGGATTGTTGCCAAACAGAGAGAATTAAAAAAAACATAGACTGCATTATTTACATGACCTTGAGTAGAGAAAGTGTAAGATTAAGCTAAAGCAGTATTTTCCTGGCACAGTATATATTTGCCCAATGTTTTTCGGGTTTTCATCAGGAGACACTCCTGTACAGTCATGCATGGATATTCTGCTACACTACAATATGACTCAAAGGACATTTTATGAAATTAATGCTCCAAAACATTTCAAAAAGATGTTTCTTATCCCTTTCAAGAAATATATTTAGCTATATTTTCCTGCATATTGTTATCCCTTTTTATGCATAATAATGGCTTGCTTTAATTCTGTTACCTTTTGCCATTAACACTGATTAAATATGCCCTGCTAAATGACGTAGAACAACTGACACAAAATATTTTGTCACAGGGGACAATAGTATATGTTTTCAAAAATTGGGAATTTTTAATGTTTTTGGCTAATCTAAAGTGTTTGTTAATCACCTGATAAATTAAATTTTTGGCCAAAATGATTTTTTCTAAATGACTTTAAAAGAAAGTGTACATAAACTATGAATGTGGGCAAAAAAGGTAAGTTGTATTTAAACTAAGGTTAATGCATAAATATTACTGTCTTTTCCTGCATCACGGCAGGAAATAATCGTACTAGCATGCAACACTTCCCACAAGTACTTATGTTACAGAAAAAATAAAAAATGTTAAGGACTCCCCTTTGGGGAATCGAACCCCGGTCTCCTGCGTGACAGGCGGGGATACTCACCACTATACTAACGAGGAACAACTTGACATGTTTTTTTGGGAAAACTCCCTCCAATGGGGAGATTTCAATGCCATCTCTGCCGCTAATCAGAAGATGCACAACTTAAATCAACATTTTGCTGAATGGTAAGCTGCTTTGCTTGATGCAAAAGTAAAAAAAAAATGTGTAGTTAGCGGGATTGTTGCCAAACAGAGAGAATTGAAAAAAAACATAGACTGCATTATTTACATGACCCTGAGTAAAGAGAGTGTAAGATTAAGCTAAAGCAGTATTTTCCTGGCACAGTATATATTTGCCAACTGTTTTTTGGGTTTTCGTCAGGAGACACTCCTGTACAGTCATGCATGGATAATCTGCTACACTACAATATGACTCGAAGGACATTTTATGAAATTAATGCTCCAAAACATTTCAAAAAGATGTTTCTTATCCCTTTCAAGAAATATATTTAGCTATATTTTCCTGCATATTTTTATCTCTTTTTATGCATAATAATGGCTTGCTTTAATTCTGTTACCTTTTGCCATTAACACTCATTAAAAATGCCCTGCTAAATGACGTAAAACAACTGACACAAAATATTTTGTCACAGAGGACAATAGTATATGTTTTCTAAAATTGGGAATTTTTTATGTTTTTGGCTAATCTAAAGTGTTTGTTAATCACCTGATAAATTACATTTTTGGCCAAAATGATTTTTTCTAAATGACTTTAAAAGAAAGTGTACATAAACTATGAATGTGGGCAAAAAAGGTAAGTTGTATTTAAACTAAGGTTAATGCATAAATATTACTGTCTTTTCCTGCATCACGGCAGGAAATAATCGTACTAGCATGCAACACTTCCCACAAGTGCTTATGTTACACAAAAAATAAAAAATGTTAAGTACTCCCCGTCGGGGAATTGAACCCCGGTCTCCCGCGTGACAGGTGGGGATACTCACCACTATACTAACGAGGAATAACTTGACATGTGTTTTTGGGGAAACTCCCTCAAATGGGGAGATTTTAATGCCATCTCTGCCGCTAATCAGAAGATGCACAACTTAAATCAACATTTTGCTGAATGGTAAGCTACTTTGCTTGATGCAAAAGTAAACAAAAATGTGTAGTTAGCGGGATTGTTGCCAAACAGAGAGAATTGAAAAAAAACATAGACTGCATTATTTACATGACCTTGAGTAGAGAGAGTGTAAGATTAAGCTAAAGCAGTATTTTCCTGGCACAGTATATATTTGCCCACTGTTTTTCGGGTTTTCGTCAGGAGACACTCCTGTACAGTCATGCATGGATAATCTGCTACACTACAATATGACTCGAAGGACATTTTATGAAATTAATGCTCCAAAACATTTCAAAAAGATGTTTCTTATCCCTTTCAAGAAATATATTTAGCTATATTTTCCTGCATATTTTTATCTCTTTTTATGCATAATAATGGCTTGCTTTAATTCTGTTACCTTTTGCCATTAACACTCATTAAAAATGCCCTGCTAAATGACGTAAAACAACTGACACAAAATATTTTGTCACAGAGGACAATAGTATATGTTTTCTAAAATTGGGAAATTTTTATGTTTTTGGCTAATCTAAAGTGTTTGTTAATCACCTGATAAATTAAATTTTTGGCCAAAATGATTTTTTCTAAATGACTTCAAAAGAAAGTGTACATAAACTATGAATGTGGGCAAAAAAGGTAAGTTGTATTTAAACTAAGGTTAATGCATAAATATTACTGTCTTTTCCTGCATCACGGCAGGAAATAATCGTACTAGCATGCAACACTTCCCACAAGTGCTTATGTTACACAAAAAATAAAAAATGTTAAGTACTCCCCGTCGGGGAATCGAACCCCGGTCTCCCGCGTGACAGGTGGGGATACTCACCACTATACTAACGAGGAATAACTTGACATGTGTTTTTGGGGAAACTCCCTCAAATGGGGAGATTTTAATGTCATCTCTGCCGCTAATCAGAAGATGCACAACTTAAATCAACATTTTGCTGAATGGTAAGCTACTTTGCTTGATGCAAAAGTAAACAAAAATGTGTAGTTAGCGGGATTGTTGCCAAACAGAGAGAATTGAAAAAAAACATAGACTGCATTATTTACATGACCTTGAGTAGAGAGAGTGTAAGATTAAGCTAAAGCAGTATTTTCCTGGCACAGTATATATTTGCCCACTGTTTTTCGGGTTTTCGTCAGGAGACACTCCTGTACAGTCATGCATGGATAATCTGCTACACTACAATATGACTCGAAGGACATTTTATGAAATTAATGCTCCAAAACATTTCAAAAAGATGTTTCTTATCCCTTTCAAGAAATATATTTAGCTATATTTTCCTGCATATTGTTATCCCTTTTTATGCATAATAATGGCTTGCTTTAATTCTGTTACCTTTTGCCATTAACACTGATTAAATATGCCCTGCTAAATGACGTAAAACAACTGACACAAAATATTTTTTCACAGAGGACAATAGTATATGTTTTCTAAAATTGGGAATTTTTAATGTTTTTGGCTAATCTAAAGTGTTTGTTAATCACCTGATAAATTAAATTTTTGGCCAAAATGATTTTTTCTAAATGACTTTAAAAGAAAGTGTACATAAACTATGAATGTGGGCAAAAAAGGTAAGTTGTATTTAAACTAAGGTTAATGCATAAATATTACTGTCTTTTCCTGCATCACGGCAGGAAATAATCGTACTAGCATGCAACACTTCCCACAAGTACTTATGTTACAGAAAAAATAAAAAATGTTAAGGACTCCCCTTTGGGGAATCGAACCCCGGTCTCCTGCGTGACAGGCGGGGATACTCACCACTATACTAACGAGGAACAACTTGACATGTTTTTTTGGGAAAACTCCCTCCAATGGGGAGATTTCAATGCCATCTCTGCCGCTAATCAGAAGATGCACAACTTAAATCAACATTTTGCTGAATGGTAAGCTGCTTTGCTTGATGCAAAAGTAAAAAAAAAATGTGTAGTTAGCGGGATTGTTGCCAAACAGAGAGAATTGAAAAAAAACATAGACTGCATTATTTACATGACCCTGAGTAAAGAGAGTGTAAGATTAAGCTAAAGCAGTATTTTCCTGGCACAGTATATATTTGCCAACTGTTTTTTGGGTTTTCGTCAGGAGACACTCCTGTACAGTCATGCATGGATAATCTGCTACACTACAATATGACTCGAAGGACATTTTATGAAATTAATGCTCCAAAACATTTCAAAAAGATGTTTCTTATCCCTTTCAAGAAATATATTTAGCTATATTTTCCTGCATATTTTTATCTCTTTTTATGCATAATAATGGCTTGCTTTAATTCTGTTACCTTTTGCCATTAACACTCATTAAAAATGCCCTGCTAAATGACGTAAAACAACTGACACAAAATATTTTGTCACAGAGGACAATAGTATATGTTTTCTAAAATTGGGAATTTTTTATGTTTTTGGCTAATCTAAAGTGTTTGTTAATCACCTGATAAATTAAATTTTTGGCCAAAATGATTTTTTCTAAATGACTTTAAAAGAAAGTGTACATAAACTATGAATGTGGGCAAAAAAGGTAAGTTGTATTTAAACTAAGGTTAATGCATAAATATTACTGTCTTTTCCTGCATCACGGCAGGAAATAATCGTACTAGCATGCAACACTTCCCACAAGTGCTTATGTTACACAAAAAATAAAAAATGTTAAGTACTCCCCGTCGAGGAATTGAACCCCGGTCTCCCGCGTGACAGGTGGGGATACTCACCACTATACTAACGAGGAATAACTTGACATGTGTTTTTGGGGAAACTCCCTCAAATGGGGAGATTTTAATGCCATCTCTGCCGCTAATCAGAAGATGCACAACTTAAATCAACATTTTGCTGAATGGTAAGCTACTTTGCTTGATGCAAAAGTAAACAAAAATGTGTAGTTAGCGGGATTGTTGCCAAACAGAGAGAATTGAAAAAAAACATAGACTGCATTATTTACATGACCTTGAGTAGAGAGAGTGTAAGATTAAGCTAAAGCTGTATTTTCCTGGCACAGTATATATTTGCCCACTGTTTTTCGGGTTTTCGTCAGGAGACACTCCTGTACAGTCATGCATGGATAATCTGCTACACTACAATATGACTCGAAGGACATTTTATGAAATTAATGCTCCAAAACATTTCAAAAAGATGTTTCTTATCCCTTTCAAGAAATATATTTAGCTATATTTTCCTGCATATTTTTATCTCTTTTTATGCATAATAATGGCTTGCTTTAATTCTGTTACCTTTTGCCATTAACACTCATTAAAAATGCCCTGCTAAATGACGTAAAACAACTGACACAAAATATTTTGTCACAGAGGACAATAGTATATGTTTTCTAAAATTGGGAAATTTTTATGTTTTTGGCTAATCTAAAGTGTTTGTTAATCACCTGATAAATTAAATTTTTGGCCAAAATGATTTTTTCTAAATGACTTTAAAAGAAAGTGTACATAAACTATGAATGTGGGCAAAAAAGGTAAGTTGTATTTAAACTAAGGTTAATGCATAAATATTACTGTCTTTTCCTGCATCACGGCAGGAAATAATCGTACTAGCATGCAACACTTCCCACAAGTGCTTATGTTACACAAAAAATAAAAAATGTTAAGTACTCCCCGTCGGGGAATCGAACCCCGGTCTCCCGCGTGACAGGTGGGGATACTCACCACTATACTAACGAGGAATAACTTGACATGTGTTTTTGGGGAAACTCCCTCAAATGGGGAGATTTTAATGTCATCTCTGCCGCTAATCAGAAGATGCACAACTTAAATCAACATTTTGCTGAATGGTAAGCTACTTTGCTTGATGCAAAAGTAAACAAAAATGTGTAGTTAGCGGGATTGTTGCCAAACAGAGAGAATTGAAAAAAAACATAGACTGCATTATTTACATGACCTTGAGTAGAGAGAGTGTAAGATTAAGCTAAAGCAGTATTTTCCTGGCACAGTATATATTTGCCCACTGTTTTTCGGGTTTTCGTCAGGAGACACTCCTGTACAGTCATGCATGGATAATCTGCTACACTACAATATGACTCGAAGGACATTTTATGAAATTAATGCTCCAAAACATTTCAAAAAGATGTTTCTTATCCCTTTCAAGAAATATATTTAGCTATATTTTCCTGCATATTGTTATCCCTTTTTATGCATAATAATGGCTTGCTTTAATTCTGTTACCTTTTGCCATTAACACTGATTAAATATGCCCTGCTAAATGACGTAAAACAACTGACACAAAATATTTTTTCACAGAGGACAATAGTATATGTTTTCTAAAATTGGGAATTTTTAATGTTTTTGGCTAATCTAAAGTGTTTGTTAATCACCTGATAAATTAAATTTTTGGCCAAAATGATTTTTTCTAAATGACTTTAAAAGAAAGTGTACATAAACTATGAATGTGGGCAAAAAAGGTAAGTTGTATTTAAACTAAGGTTAATGCATAAATATTACTGTCTTTTCCTGCATCACGGCAGGAAATAATCGTACTAGCATGCAACACTTCCCACAAGTGCTTATGTTACAGAAAAAATAAAAATTGTTAAGGACTCCCCTTTGGGGAATCGAACCCCGGTCTACCGTGTGACAGGTGGGGATACTCACCACTATATTAACGAGGAATAACTTCACATGTGATTTTGGGAAAACTCCCTCCAATGGGGAGATTTCAATGCCATCACTGCCGCTAATCAGAAGATGCACAACTTAAATCAACATTTTGCTGAATGGTAAGCTGCTTTGCTTGATGCAAAAGTAAAAAAAAATGTGTAGTTAGCGGGATTGTTGCCAAACAGAGAGAATTGAAAAAAAACATAGACTGCATTATTTACATGACCCTGAGTAAAGAGAGTGTAAGATTAAGCTAAAGCAGTATTTTCCTGGCACAGTATATATTTGCCCACTGTTCTTTGGGTTTTCGTCAGGAGACACTCCTGTACAGTCATGCATGGATAATCTGCTACACTACAATATGACTCGAAGGACATTTTATGAAATGAATACTCCAAAACATTTCAAAAAGATGTTTCTTATCCCTTTCAAGAAATATATTTAGCTATATTTTCCTGCATATTTTTATCCCTTTTTATGCATAATAATGGCTTGCTTTAATTCTGTTACCTTTTGCCATTAACACTCATTAAAAATGCCCTGCTAAATGACGTAAAACAACTGACACAAAATATTGTGGCACAGAGGACAATAGTATATGTTTTCTAAAATTGGGAATTTTTTATGTTTTTCGCTAATCTAAAGTTTTTGTTAATCACCTGATAAATTAAATTTTTGGCCAAAATGATTTTTTCTAAATGACTTTAAAAGAAAGTGTACATAAACTATGAATGTGGGCAAAAAAGGTAAGTTGTATTTAAACTAAGGTTAATGCATAAATATTACTGTCTTTTCCTGCATCACGGCAGGAAATAATCGTACTAGCATGCAACACTTCCCACAAGTGCTTATGTTACAGAAAAAATAAAAATTGTTAAGGACTCCCCGTCAGGGAATCGAACCCCGATCTCCCGCGTGACAGGCAGGGATACTCACCACTATACTAACGAGGAATAACTTGACATGTGTTTTTGGGAAAACTCCCTCCAATAGGGAGATTTTAATGCCATCTCTGCCGCTAATCAGAAGATGCACAACTTAAATCAACATTTTGCTGAATGGTAAGCTGCTTTGCTTGATGCAAAAGTAAAAAAAAATGAGTAGTTAGCGGGATTGTTGCCAAACAGAGAGAATTGAAAAAAAACATAGACTGCATTATTTACATGACCCTGAGTAAAGAGAGTGTAAGATTAAGCTAAAGCAGTATTTTCCTGGCACAGTATATATTTGCCCACTGTTCTTTGGGTTTTCGTCAGGAGACACTCCTGTACAGTCATGCATGGATAATCTGCTACACTACAATATGACTCGAAGGACATTTTATGAAATTAATACTCCAAAACATTTCAAAAAGATGTTTCTTATCCCTTTCAAGAAATATATTTAGCTATATTTTCCTGCATATTTTTATCCCTTTTTATGCATAATAATGGCTTGCTTTAATTCTGTTACCTTTTGCCATTAACACTCATTAAAAATGCCCTGCTAAATGACATAAAACAACTGACACAAAATATTGTGGCACAGAGGACAATAGTATATGTTTTCTAAAATTGGGAATTTTTTATGTTTTTCGCTAATCTAAAGTTTTTGTTAATCACCTGATAAATTAAATTTTTGGCCAAAATGATTTTTTCTAAATGACTTTAAAAGAAAGTGTACATAAACTATGAATGTGGGCAAAAAAGGTAAGTTGTATTTAAACTAAGGTTAATGCATAAATATTACTGTCTTTTCCTGCATCACGGCAGGAAATAATCGTACTAGCATGCAACACTTCCCACAAGTGCTTATGTTACAGAAAAAATAAAAATTGTTAAGGACTCCCCGTCAGGGAATCGAACCCCGGTCTCCCGCGTGACAGGCGGGGATACTCACCACTATACTAACGAGGAATAACTTGACATGTGTTTTTGGGAAAACTCCCTCCAATAGGGAGATTTTAATGCCATCTCTGCCGCTAATCAGAAGATGCACAACTTAAATCAACATTTTGCTGAATGGTAAGCTGCTTTGCTTGATGCAAAAGTAAAAAAAAATGAGTAGTTAGCGGGATTGTTGCCAAACAGAGAGAATTGAAAAAAAACATAGACTGCATTATTTACATGACCCTGAGTAAAGAGAGTGTAAGATTAAGCTAAAGCAGTATTTTCCTGGCACAGTATATATTTGCCCACTGTTTTTTGGGTTTTCGTCAGGAGACACTCCTGTACAGTCATGCATGGATAATCTGCTACACTACAATATGACTCGAAGGACATTTTATGAAATTAATGCTCCAAAACATTTCAAAAAGATGTTTCTTATCCCTTTCAAGAAATATATTTAGCTATATTTTCCTGCATATTTTTATCCCTTTTTATGCATAATAATGGCTTGCTTTAATTCTTTTACCTTTTGCCATTAACACTGATTAAATATGCCCTGCTAAATGACGTAAAACAACTGACACAAAATATTTTGTCACAGAGGACAATAGTATATGTTTTCTAAAATTGGGAATTTTTAATGTTTTTGGCTAATCTAAAGTGTTTGTTAATCACCTGATAAATTAAATTTTTGGCCAAAATGATTTTTTCTAAATGACTTTAAAAGAAAGTGTACATAAACTATGAATGTGGGCAAAAAAGGTAAGTTGTATTTAAACTAAGGTTAATGCATAAATATTACTGTCTTTTCCTGCATCACGGCAGGAAATAATCGTACTAGCATGCAACACTTCCCACAAGTGCTTATGTTACAGAAAAAATAAAAAATGTTAAGGACTCCTCTTTCGGGGAATCGAACCCCGGTCTCCCGCGTGACAGGCGGGGATACTCACCACTATACTAACGAGGAATAACTTGACATGTGGTTTTGGGGAAACTCCCTCCAATGGGGAGATTTTAATGCCATCTCTGCCGCTAATCAGAAGATGCACAACTTAAATCAACATTTTGCTGAATGGTAAGCTACTTTGCTTGATGCAAAAGTATACAAAAATGTGTAGTGAGCGGGATTGTTGCCAAACAGAGAGAATTGAAAAAAAACATAGACTGCATTATTTACATTACCTTGAGTAGAGAGAGTGTAAGATTAAGCTAAAGCAGTATTTTCCTGGCACAGTATATATTTGCCCAATGTTTTTCGGGTTTTCATCAGGAGATACTCCTGTACAGTCATGCATGGATAATCTGCTACACTACAATATGACTCGAAGGACATTTTATGAAATTAATGCTCCAAAACATTTCAAAAAGATGTTTCTTATCCCTTTCAAGAAATATATTTAGCTATATTTTCCTGCATATTGTTATCCCTTTTAATGCATAATAATGGCTTGCTTTAATTCTGTTACCTTTTGCCATTAACACTCATTAAAAATGCCCTGCTAAATGACGTAAAACAACTGACACAAAATATTTTGTCACAGAGGACAATAGTTTATGTTTTCTAAAATTGGGAATTTTTAATGTTTTTGGCTAATCTAAAGTGTTTGTTAATCACCTGATAAATTAAATTTTTGGCCAAAATGATTTTTTCCAAATGACTTTAAAAGAAAGTGTACATAAACTATGAATGTGGGCAAAAAAGGTAAGTTGTATTTAAACTAAGGTTAATGCATAAATATTACTGTCTTTTCCTGCATCACGGCAGGAAATAATCGTACTAGCATGCAACACTTCCCACAAGTGCTTATGTTACAGAAAAAATAAAAAATGTTAAGGACTCCTCTTTGGGGAATCGAACCCCAGTCTCCCGCGTGACAGGCAGGGATACTCACCACTATACTAACGAGGAATAACTTGACATGTGTTTTTAGGGAAACTCCCTCCAATGGGGAGATTTTAATGCCATCTCTGCCACTAATCAGAAGATGCACAACTTAAATCAACATTTTGCTGAATGGTACGCTGCTTTGCTTGAAGAAAAAGTAAACAAAAATGTGTAGTTAGCGGGATTGTTGCCAAACAGAGAGAATTGAAAAAAAACATAGACTGCATTATTTACATGACCCTGAGTAAAGAGAGTGTAAGATTAAGCTAAAGCAGTATTTTCCTGTCACAGTATATATTTGCCCACTGTTTTTTGGGTTTTCGTCAGGAGACACTCCTGTACAGTCATGCATGGATAATCTGCTACACTACAATATGACTCGAAGGACATTTTATGAAATTAATACTCCAAAACATTTCAAAAAGATGTTTCTTATCCCTTTCAAGAAATATATTTAGCTATATTTTCCTGCATATTTTTATCCCTTTTTATGCATAATAATGGCTTGCTTTAATTCTGTTACCTTTTGCCATTAACACTCATTAAAAATGCCCTGCTAAATGACGTAAAACAACTGACACAAAATATTGTGGCACAGAGGACAATAGTATATGTTTTCTAAAATTGGGAATTTTTTATGTTTTTCGCTAATCTAAAGTTTTTGTTAATCACCTGATAAATTAAATTTTTGGCCAAAATGATTTTTTCTAAATGACTTTAAAAGAAAGTGTACATAAACTATGAATGTGGGCAAAAAAGGTAAGTTGTATTTAAACTAAGGTTAATGCATAAATATTACTGTCTTTTCCTGCATCACGGCAGGAAATAATCGTACTAGCATGCAACACTTCCCACAAGTGCTTATGTTACAGAAAAAATAAAAATTGTTAAGGACTCCCCGTCAGGGAATTGAACCCCGGTCTCCCGCGTGACAGGCGGGGATACTCACCACTATACTAACGAGGAATAACTTGACATGTGTTTTTGGGAAAACTCCCTCCAATAGGGAGATTTTAATGCCATCTCTGCCGCTAATCAGAAGATGCACAACTTAAATCAACATTTTGCTGAATGGTAAGCTGCTTTGCTTGATGCAAAAGTAAAAAAAATGAGTAGTTAGCGGGATTGTTGCCAAACAGAGAGAATTGAAAAAAAACATAGACTGCATTATTTACATGACCCTGAGTAAAGAGAGTGTAAGATTAAGCTAAAGCAGTATTTTCCTGGCACAGTATATATTTGCCCACTGTTTTTTGGGTTTTCGTCAGGAGACACTCCTGTACAGTCATGCATGGATAATCTGCTACACTACAATATGACTCGAAGGACATTTTATGAAATTAATGCTCCAAAACATTTCAAAAAGATGTTTCTTATCCCTTTCAAGAAATATATTTAGCTATATTTTCCTGCATATTTTTATCCCTTTTTATGCATAATAATGGCTTGCTTTAATTCTTTTACCTTTTGCCATTAACACTGATTAAATATGCCCTGCTAAAAGACGTAAAACAACTGACACAAAATATTTTGTCACAGAGGACAATAGTATATGTTTTCTAAAATTTGGAATTTTTAATGTTTTTGGCTAATCTAAAGTGTTTGTTAATCACCTGATAAATTAAATTTTTGGCCAAAATGATTTTTTCTAAATGACTTTAAAAGAAAGTGTACATAAACTATGAATGTGGGCAAAAAAGGTAAGTTGTATTTAAACTAAGGTTAATGCATAAATATTACTGTCTTTTCCTGCATCACGGCAGGAAATAATCGTACTAGCATGCAACACTTCCCACAAGTGCTTATGTTACAGAAAAAATAAAAAATGTTAAGGACTCCTCTTTCGGGGAATCGAACCCCGGTCTCCCGCGTGACAGGCGGGGATACTCACCACTATACTAACGAGGAATAACTTGACATGTGTTTTTGGGGAAACTCCCTCCAATGGGGAGATTTTAATGCCATCTCTGCCGCTAATCAGAAGATGCACAACTTAAATCAACATTTTGCTGAATGGTAAGCTACTTTGCTTGATGCAAAAGTATACAAAAATGTGTAGTTAGCGGGATTGTTGCCAAACAGAGAGAATTAAAAAAAAACATAGACTGCATTATTTACATGACCTTGAGTAGAGAGAGTGTAAGATTAAGCTAAAGCAGTATTTTCCTGGCACAGTATATATTTGCCCAATGTTTTTCGGGTTTTCATCAGGAGACACTCCTGTACAGTCATGCATGGATAATCTGCTACACTACAATATGACTCAAAGGACATTTTATGAAATTAATGCTTCAAAACATTTCAAAAAGATGTTTCTTATCCCTTTCAAGAAATATATTTAGCTATATTTTCCTGCATATTGTTATCCCTTTTTATGCATAATAATGGCTTGCTTTAATTCTGTTACCTTTTGCCATTAACACTGATTAAATATGCCCTGCTAAATGACGTAGAACAACTGACACAAAATATTTTGTCACAGGGGACAATAGTATATGTTTTCAAAAATTGGGAATTTTTAATGTTTTTGGCTAATCTAAAGTGTTTGTTAATCACCTGATAAATTAAATTTTTGGCCAAAATGATTTTTTCTAAATGACTTTAAAAGAAAGTGTACATAAACTATGAATGTGGGCAAAAAAGGTAAGTTGTATTTAAACTAAGGTTAATGCATAAATATTACTGTCTTTTCCTGCATCACGGCAGGAAATAATCGTACTAGCATGCAACACTTCCCACAAGTGCTTATGTTACAGAAAAAATAAAAAATGTTAAGGACTCCTCTTTCGGGGAATCGAACCCCAGTCTCCCGCGTGACAGGCGGGGATACTCACCACTATACTAACGAGGAATAACTTGACATGTGTTTTTGGGGAAACTCCCTCCAATGGGGAGATTTTAATGCCATCTCTGCCGCTAATCAGAAGATGCACAACTTAAATCAACATTTTGCTGAATGGTAAGCTACTTTGCTTGATGCAAAAGTATACAAAAATGTGTAGTTAGCGGGATTGTTGCCAAACAGAGAGAATTAAAAAAAAACATAGACTGCATTATTTACATGACCTTGAGTAGAGAGAGTGTATGATTAAGCTAAAGCAGTATTTTCCTGGCACAGTATATATTTGCCCAATGTTTTTCGGGTTTTCATCAGGAGACACTCCTGTACAGTCATGCATGGATAATCTGCTACACTACAATATGACTCAAAGGACATTTTATGAAATTAATGCTTCAAAACATTTCAAAAAGATGTTTCTTATCCCTTTCAAGAAATATATTTAGCTATATTTTCCTGCATATTGTTATCCCTTTTTATGCATAATAATGGCTTGCTTTAATTCTGTTACCTTTTGCCATTAACACTCATTAAAAATGCCCTGCTAAATGACGTAAAACAACTGACACAAAATATTTTGTCACAGAGGACAATAGTTTATGTTTTCTAAAATTGGGAATTTTTAATGTTTTTGGCTAATCTAAAGTGTTTGTTAATCACCTGATAAATTAAATTTTTGGCCAAAATGATTTTTTCTAAATGACTTTAAAAGAAAGTGTACATAAACTATGAATGTGGGCAAAAAAGGTAAGTTGTATTTAAACTAAGGTTAATGCATAAATATTACTGTCTTTTCCTGCATCACGGCAGGAAATAATCGTACTAGCATGCAACACTTCCCACAAGTGCTTATGTTACAGAAAAAATAAAAATGTTAAGGACTCCTCTTTCGGGAAATCGAACCCCGGTCTCCCGCGTGACAGGCGGGGATACTCACCACTATACTAACGAGGAATAACTTGACATGTGTTTTTGGGGAAACTCCTCCAATGGGGAGATTTTAATGCCATCTCTGCCGCTAATCAGAAGATGCACAACTTAAATCAACATTTTGCTGAATGGTAAGCTACTTTGCTTGATGCAAAAGTAAACAAAAATGTGTAGTTAGCGGGATTGTTGCCAAACAGAGAGAATTGAAAAAAAACATAGACTGCATTATTTACATGACCTTGAGTAGAGAGAGTGTAAGATTAAGCTAAAGCAGTATTTTCCTGGCACAGTATATATTTGCCCACTGTTTTTCGGGTTTTCGTCAGGAGACACTCCTGTACAGTCATGCATGGATAATCTGCTACACTACAATATGACTCGAAGGACATTTTATGAAATTAATGCTCCAAAACATTTCAAAAAGATGTTTCTTATCCCTTTCAAGAAATATATTTAGCTATATTTTCCTGCATATTTTTATCCCTTTTTATGCATAATAATGGCTTGCTTTAATTCTTTTACCTTTTGCCATTAACACTGATTAAATATGCCCTGCTAAAAGACGTAAAACAACTGACACAAAATATTTTGTCACAGAGGACAATAGTATATGTTTTCTAAAATTTGGAATTTTTAATGTTTTTGGCTAATCTAAAGTGTTTGTTAATCACCTGTAAAATTAAATTTTTGGCCAAAATGATTTTTTCTAAATGACTTTAAAAGAAAGTGTACATAAACTATGAATGTGGGCAAAAAAGGTAAGTTGTATTTAAACTAAGGTTAATGCATAAATATTACTGTCTTTTCCTGCATCACGGCAGGAAATAATCGTACTAGCATGCAACACTTCCCACAAGTGCTTATGTTACAGAAAAAATAAAAAATGTTAAGGACTCCTCTTTCGGGGAATTGAACCCCGGTCTCCCACGTGACAGGCGGGGATACTCACCACTATACTAACGAGGAATAACTTGACATGTGTTTTTGGGGAAACTCCCTCCAATGGGGAGATTTTAATGCCATCTCTGCCGCTAATCAGAAGATGCACAACTTAAATCAACATTTTGCTGAATGGTAAGCTACTTTGCTTGATGCAAAAGTATACAAAAATGTGTAGTTAGCGGGATTGTTGCCAAACAGAGAGAATTAAAAAAAAACATAGACTGCATTATTTACATGACCTTGAGTAGAGAGAGTGTAAGATTAAGCTAAAGCAGTATTTTCCTGGCACAGTATATATTTGCCCAATGTTTTTCGGGTTTTCATCAGGAGACACTCCTGTACAGTCATGCATGGATAATCTGCTACACTACAATATGACTCAAAGGACATTTTATGAAATTAATGCTTCAAAACATTTCAAAAAGATGTTTCTTATCCCTTTCAAGAAATATATTTAGCTATATTTTCCTGCATATTGTTATCCCTTTTTATGCATAATAATGGCTTGCTTTAATTCTGTTACCTTTTGCCATTAACACTGATTAAATATGCCCTGCTAAATGACGTAAAACAACTGACACAAAATATTTTGTCACAGGGGACAATAGTATATGTTTTCAAAAATTGGGAATTTTTAATGTTTTTGGCTAATCTAAAGTGTTTGTTAATCACCTGATAAATTAAATTTTTGGCCAAAATGATTTTTTCTAAATGACTTTAAAAGAAAGTGTACATAAACTATGAATGTGGGCAAAAAAGATAAGTTGTATTTAAACTAAGGTTAATGCATAAATATTACTGTCTTTTCCTGCATCACGGCAGGAAATAATCGTACTAGCATGCAACACTTCCCACAAGTGCTTATGTTACAGAAAAAATAAAAAATGTTAAGGACTCCTCTTTCGGGGAATCGAACCCCGGTCTCCCGCGTGACAGGCGGGGATACTCACCACTATACTAACGAGGAATAACTTGACATGTGTTTTTGGGGAAACTCCCTCCAATGGGGAGATTTTAATGCCATCTCTGCCGCTAATCAGAAGATGCACAACTTAAATCAACATTTTGCTGAATGGTAAGCTACTTTGCTTGATGCAAAAGTATACAAAAATGTGTAGTTAGCGGGATTGTTGCCAAACAGAGAGAATTAAAAAAAAACATAGACTGCATTATTTACATGACCTTGAGTAGAGAGAGTGTAAGATTAAGCTAAAGCAGTATTTTCCTGGCACAGTATATATTTGCCCAATGTTTTTCGGGTTTTCATCAGGAGACACTCCTGTACAGTCATGCATGGATAATCTGCTACACTACAATATGACTCAAAGGACATTTTATGAAATTAATGCTTCAAAACATTTCAAAAAGATGTTTCTTATCCCTTTCAAGAAATATATTTAGCTATATTTTCCTGCATATTGTTATCCCTTTTTATGCATAATAATGGCTTGCTTTAATTCTGTTACCTTTTGCCATTAACACTCATTAAAAATGCCCTGCTAAATGACGTAAAACAACTGACACAAAATATTTTGTCACAGAGGACAATAGTTTATGTTTTCTAAAATTGGGAATTTTTAATGTTTTTGGCTAATCTAAAGTGTTTGTTAATCACCTGATAAATTAAATTTTTGGCCAAAATGATTTTTTCTAAATGACTTTAAAAGAAAGTGTACATAAACTATGAATGTGGGCAAAAAAGGTAAGTTGTATTTAAACTAAGGTTAATGCATAAATATTACTGTCTTTTCCTGCATCACGGCAGGAAATAATCGTACTAGCATGCAACACTTCCCACAAGTGCTTATGTTACAGAAAAAATAAAAATGTTAAGGACTCCTCTTTCGGGAAATCGAACCCCGGTCTCCCGCGTGACAGGCGGGGATACTCACCACTATACTAACGAGGAATAACTTGACATGTGTTTTTGGGGAAACTCCTCCAATGGGGAGATTTTAATGCCATCTCTGCCGCTAATCAGAAGATGCACAACTTAAATCAACATTTTGCTGAATGGTAAGCTACTTTGCTTGATGCAAAAGTAAACAAAAATGTGTAGTTAGCGGGATTGTTGCCAAACAGAGAGAATTGAAAAAAAACATAGACTGCATTATTTACATGACCTTGAGTAGAGAGAGTGTAAGATTAAGCTAAAGCAGTATTTTCCTGGCACAGTATATATTTGCCCACTGTTTTTCGGGTTTTCGTCAGGAGACACTCCTGTACAGTCATGCATGGATAATCTGCTACACTACAATATGACTCGAAGGACATTTTATGAAATTAATGCTCTAAAACATTTCAAAAAGATGTTTCTTATCCCTTTCAAGAAATATATTTAGCTATATTTTCCTGCATATTTTTATCTCTTTTTATGCATAATAATGGCTTGCTTTAATTCTGTTACCTTTTGCCATTAACACTCATTAAAAATGCCCTGCTAAATGACGTAAAACAACTGACACAAAATATTGTGGCACAGAGGACGATAGTATATGTTTTCTAAAATTGGGAATTTTTTATGTTTTTGGCTAATCTAAAGTGTTTGTTAATCACCTGATAAATTCAATTTTTGGCCAAAATGATTTTTTCTAAATGACTTTAAAAGAAAGTGTACATAAACTATGAATGTGGGCAAAAAAGGTAAGTTGTATTTAAACTAAGGTTAATGCATAAATATTACTGTCTTTTCCTGCATCACGGCAGGAAATAATCGTACTAGCATGCAACACTTCCCACAAGTGCTTATGTTACAGAAAAAATAAAAATTGTTAAGGACTCCCCGTCGGGGAATCGAACCCCGGTCTCCCGCGTGACAGGCGGGGATACTCACCACTATACTAACGAGGAATAACTTGACATGTTTTTTTGGGAAAACTCCCTCCAATGGGGAGATTTTAATGCCATCTCTGCCGCTAATCAGAAGATGCACAACTTAAATTAACATTTTGCTGAATGGTAAGCTACTTTGCTTGATGCAAAAGTAAACAAAAATGTGTAGTTAGCGGGATTGTTGCCAAACAGAGAGAATTGAAAAAAAACATAGACTGCATTATTTACATGACCTTGAGTAGAGAGAGTGTAAGATTAAGCTTAAGCAGTATTTTCCTGGCACAGTATATATTTGCCAGCTGTTTTTCGGGTTTTCGTCAAGAGACACTTCTGTACAGTCATGCATGGATAATCTGCTACACTACAATATGACTCGAAGGACATTTTATGAAATTAATGCTCTAAAACATTTCAAAAAGATGTTTCTTATCCCTTTCAAGAAATATATTTAGCTATATTTTCCTGCATATTGTTATCCTTTTTATGCATAATAATGGCTTGCTTTAATTCTGTTACCTTTTGCCATTAACACTGATTAATTATGCCCTGCTAAATGACGTAAAACAACTGACACAAAATATTTTGTCACAGAGGACAATAGTATATGTTTTATAAAATTGGGAATTTTTTATGTTTTTGGCTAATCTAAAGTTTTTGTTAATCACCTGATAAATTAAGTTTTTGGCCAAAATGATTTTTTCTAAATGACTTTAAAAGAAAGTGTACATAAACTATGAATGTGGGCAAAAAAGGTAAGTTGTATTTAAACTAAGGTTAATGCATAAATATTACTGTCTTTTCCTGCATCACGGCAGGAAATAATCGTACTAGCATGCAACACTTCCCACAAGTGCTTATGTTACACAAAAAATAAAAAATGTTAAGGACTCCCCGTCGGGGAATCGAACCCCGGTCTCCCGCGTGACAGGCGGGGATACTCACCACTATACTAACGAGGAATAACTTGACATGTGCTTTTGGGGAAACTCCCTCAAATGGGGAGATTTTAATGCCATCTCTGCCGCTAACTTAGAAGATGCACAACTTAAATCAACATTTTGCTGAATGGTAAGCTACTTTGCTTGATGCAAAAGTAAACAAAAATGTGTAGTTAGCGGGATTGTTGCCAAACAGAGAGAATTGAAAAAAAACATAGACTGCATTATTTACATGACCTTGAGTAGAGAGAGTGTAAGATTAAGCTAAAGCAGTATTTTCCTGGCACAGTATATATTTGCCCACTGTTTTTCGGGTTTTCGTCAGGAGACACTCCTGTACAGTCATGCATGGATAATCTGCTACACTACAATATGACTCGAAGGACATTTTATGAAATTTATGCTCCAAAACATTTCAAAAAGATGTTTCTTATCCCTTTCAAGAAATATATTTAGCTATATTTTCCTGCATATTTTTATCTCTTTTTATGCATAATAATGGCTTGCTTTAATTCTGTTACCTTTTGCCATTAACACTCATTAAAAATGCCCTGCTAAATGACGTAAAACAACTGACACAAAATATTGTGGCACAGAGGACAATAGTATATGTTTTCTAAAATTGGGAATTTTTTATGTTTTTGGCTAATCTAAAGTGTTTGTTAATCACCTGATAAATTAAATTTTTGGCCAAAATGATTTTTTCTAAATGACTTTAAAAGAAAGTGTACATAAACTATGAATGTGGGCAAAAAAGGTAAGTTGTATTTAAACTAAGGTTAATGCATAAATATTACTGTCTTTTCCTGCATCACGGCAGGAAATAATCGTACTAGCATGCAACACTTCCCACAAGTGCTTATGTTACAGAAAAAATAAAAATTGTTAAGGACTCCCCGTCGGGGAATCGAACCCCGGTCTCCCGCGTGACAGGCGGGGATACTCACCACTATACTAACGAGGAATAACTTCACATGTGTTTTTGGGAAAACTCCCTCCAATGGGGAGATTTCAATGCCATCTCTGCCGCTAATCAGAAGATGCACAACTTAAATCAACATTTTGCTGAATGGTAAGCTGCTTTGCTTGATGCAAAAGTAAAAAAAAATGTGTAGTTAGCGGGATTGTTGCCAGAGAGAATTGAAAAAAAACATAGACTGCATTATT
Source organism: Mixophyes fleayi (assembly GCF_038048845.1). Taxonomy (NCBI): domain Eukaryota; kingdom Metazoa; phylum Chordata; class Amphibia; order Anura; family Limnodynastidae; genus Mixophyes; species Mixophyes fleayi. The sequence goes on from NC_134411.1 coordinate 66,242,358, forward strand.
TACATGACCCTGAGTAAAGAGAGTGTAAGATTAAGCTAAAGCAGTATTTTCCTGGCACAGTATATATTTGCCCACTGTTCTTTGGGTTTTCGTCAGGAGACACTCCTGTACAGTCATGCATGGATAATCTGCTACACTACAATATGACTCGAAGGACATTTTATGAAATTAATGCTCCAAAACATTTCAAAAAGATGTTTCTTATCCCTTTCAAGAAATATATTTAGCTATATTTTCCTGCATATTTTTATCCCTTTTTATGCATAATAATGGCTTGCTTTAATTCTGTTACCTTTTGCCATTAACACTCATTAAAAATGCCCTGCTAAATGACGTAAAACAACTGACACAAAATATTGTGGCACAGAGGACAATAGTATATGTTTTCTAAAATTGGGAATTTTTTATGTTTTTGGCTAATCTAAAGTTTTTGTTAATCACCTGATAAATTAAATTTTTGGCCAAAATGATTTTTTCTAAATGACTTTAAAAGAAAGTGTACATAAACTATGAATGTGGGCAAAAAAGGTAAGTTGTATTTAAACTAAGGTTAATGCATAAATATTACTGTCTTTTCCTGCATCACGGCAGGAAATAATCGTACTAGCATGCAACATTTCCCACAAGTGCTTATGTTACAGAAAAAATAAAAATTGTTAAGGACTCCCCGTCAGGGAATCGAACCCTGGTCTTCCGCGTGACAGGCGGGGATACTCACCACTATACTAACGAGGAATAACCTTACATGTGTGTTTGGGAAAACTCCCTCCAATAGGGAGATTTTAATGCCATCTCTGCCGCTAATCAGAAGATGCACAACTTAAATCAACATTTTGCTGAATGGTAAGCTGCTTTGCTTGATGTAAAAGTAAAAAAGAAATGTGTAGTTAGCGGGATTGTTGCCAAACAGAGAGAATTAAAAAAAAACATAGACTGCATTATTTACATGACCCTGAGTAAAGAGAGTGTAAGATTAAGCTAAAGCAGTATTTTCCTGGCACAGTATATATTTGCCCACTGTTTTTTGGGTTTTCGTCAGGAGACACTCCTGTACAGTCATGCATGGATAATCTGCTACACTACAATATGACTCGAAGGACATTTTATGAAATTAATGCTCCAAAACATTTCAAAAAGATGTTTCTTATCCCTTTCAAGAAATATATTTAGCTATATTTTCCTGCATATTTTTATCTCTTTTTATGCATAATAATGGCTTGCTTTAATTCTGTTACCTTTTGCCATTAACACTCATTAAAAATGCCCTGCTAAATGACGTAAAACAACTGACACAAAATACTGTGGCACAGAGGACAATAGTATATGTTTTCTAAAATTGGGAATTTTTTATGTTTTTGGCTAATCTAAAGTGTTTGTTAATCACCTGATAAATTAAATTTTTGGCCAAAATGATTTTTTCTAAATGACTTTAAAAGAAAGTGTACATAAACTATGAATGTGGGCAAAAAAGGTAAGTTGTATTTAAACTAAGGTTAATGCATAAATATTACTGTCTTTTCCTGCATCACGGCAGGAAATAATCGTACTAGCATGCAACACTTCCCACAAGTGCTTATGTTACAGAAAAAATAAAAAATGTTAAGGACTCCCCGTCAGGGAATCGTACCCCGGTCTCCCACGTGACAGGCGGGGATACTCACCACTATACTAACGAGGAATAACTTCACATGTGTTTTTGGGAAAACTCCCTCCAATGGGGAGATTTCAATGCCATCTCTGCCGCTAATCAGAAGATGCACAACTTAAATCAACATTTTGCTGAATGGTAAGCTGCTTTGCTTGATGCAAAAGTAAAAAAAAATGTGTAGTTAGCGGGATTGTTGCCAAACAGAGAGAATTGAAAAAAAACATAGACTGCATTATTTACATGACCCTGAGTAAAGAGAGTGTAAGATTAAGCTAAAGCAGTATTTTCCTGGCACAGTATATATTTGCCCACTGTTCTTTGGGTTTTCGTCAGGAGACACTCCTGTACAGTCATGCATGGATAATCTGCTACACTACAATATGACTCGAAGGACATTTTATGAAATTAATGCTCCAAAACATTTCAAAAAGATGTTTCTTATCCCTTTCAAGAAATATATTTAGCTATATTTTCCTGCATATTTTTATCCCTTTTTATGCATAATAATGGCTTGCTTTAATTCTGTTACCTTTTGCCATTAACACTCATTAAAAATGCCCTGCTAAATGACGTAAAACAACTGACACAAAATATTGTGGCACAGAGGACAATAGTATATGTTTTCTAAAATTGGAAATTTTTTATGTTTTTGGCTAATCTAAAGCTTTTGTTAATCACCTGATAAATTAAATTTTTGGCCAAAATGATTTTTTCTAAATGACTTTAAAAGAAAGTGTACATAAACTATGAATGTGGGCAAAAAAGGTAAGTTGTATTTAAACTAAGGTTAATGCATAAATATTACTGTCTTTTCCTGCATCACGGCAGGAAATAATCGTACTAGCATGCAACATTTCCCACAAGTGCTTATGTTACAGAAAAAATAAAAATTGTTAAGGACTCCCCGTCAGGGAATCGAACCCCGGTCTCCCGCGTGACAGGCGGGGATACTCACCACTATACTAACGAGGAATAACCTGACATGTGTTTTTGGGAAAACTCCCTCCAATAGGGAGATTTTAATGCCATCTCTGCCGCTAATCAGAAGATGCACAACTTAAATCAACATTTTGCTGAATGGTAAGCTGCTTTGCTTGATGCAAAAGTAAAAAAAAATGTGTAGTTAGCGGGATTGTTGCCAAACAGAGAGAATTAAAAAAAAACATAGACTGCATTATTTACATGACCCTGAGTAAAGAGAGTGTAAGATTAAGCTAAAGCAGTATTTTCCTGGCACAGTATATATTTGCCCACTGTTTTTTGGGTTTTCGTCAGGAGACACTCCTGTACAGTCATGCATGGATAATCTGCTACACTACAATATGACTCGAAGGACATTTTATGAAATTAATGCTCCAAAACATTTCAAAAAGATGTTTCTTATCCCTTTCAAGAAATATATTTAGCTATATTTTCCTGCATATTTTTATCTCTTTTTATGCATAATAATGGCTTGCTTTAATTCTGTTACCTTTTGCCATTAACACTCATTAAAAATGCCCTGCTAAATGATGTATAACAACTGACACAAAATATTGTGGCACAGAGGACAATAGTATATGTTTTCTAAAATTGGGAATTTTTTATGTTTTTGGCTAATCTAAAGTGTTTGTTAATCACCTGATAAATTACATTTTTGGCCAAAATGATTTTTTCTAAATGACTTTAAAAGAAAGTGTACATAAACTATGAATGTGGGCAAAAAAGGTAAGTTGTATTTAAACTAAGGTTAATGCATAAATATTACTGTCTTTTCCTGCATCACTGCAGGAAATAATCGTACTAGCATGCAACACTTCCCACAAGTGCTTATGTTACAGAAAAAATAAAAAATGTTAAGGACTCCCCGTCGGGGAATCGAACCCCGGTCTCCCACGTGACAGGCGGGGATACTCACCACTATACTAACGAAGAATAACTTGACATGTGTTTTTGGGAAAACTCCCTCCAATGGGGAGATTTTAATGCCATCTCTGCCGCTAATCAGAAGATGCACAACTTAAATTAACATTTTGCTGAATGGTAAGCTACTTTGCTTGATGCAAAAGTAAACAAAAATGTGTAGTTAGCGGGATTGTTGCCAAACAGAGAGAACTGAAAAAAACCATAGACTGCATTATTTACATGACCTTGAGTAGAGAGAGTGTAAGATTAAGCTAAAGCAGTATTTTCCTGGCACAGTATATATTTGCCAGCTTTTTTTCGGGTTTTCGTCAGGAGACACTCCTGTACAGTCATGCATGGATAATCTGCTACACTACAATATGACTCGAAGGACATTTTATGAAATTAATGCTCCAAAACATTTCAAAAAGATGTTTCTTATCCCTTTCAAGAAATATATTTAGCTATATTTTCCTGCATATTTTTATCTCTTTTTATGCATAATAATGGCTTGCTTTAATTCTGTTACCTTTTGCCATTAACACTCATTAAAAATGCCCTGCTAAATGACGTAAAACAACTGACACAAAATATTGTGGCATAGAGGACGATAGTATATGTTTTCTAAAATTGGGAATTTTTTATGTTTTTGGCTAATCTAAAGTGTTTGTTAATCACCTGATAAATTAAATTTTTGGCCAAAATGATTTTTTCTAAATGACTTTAAAAGAAAGTGTACATAAACTATGAATGTGGGCAAAAAAGGTAAGTTGTATTTAAACTAAGGTTAATGCATAAATATTACTGTCTTTTCCTGCATCACGGCAGGAAATAATCGTACTAGCATGCAACACTTCCCACAAGTGCTTATGTTACAGAAAAAATAAAAATTGTTAAGGACTCCCCGTTGGGGAATCGAACCCCGGTCTCCTGCGTGACAGGCGGGGATACTCACCACTATACTAATGAGGAATAACTTGACATGTGTTTTTGGGAAAACTCCCTCCAATGGGGAGATTTTAATGCCATCTCTGCCGCTAATCAGAAGATGCACAACTTAAATCAACATTTTGCTGAATGGTAAGCTACTTTGCTTGATGCAAAAGTAAACAAAAATGTGTAGTTAGCGGGATTGTTGCCAAACAGAGAGAATTGAAAAAAAACATAGACTGCATTATTTACATGACCTTGAGTAGAGAGAGTGTAAGATTAAGCTAAAGCAGTATTTTCCTGGCACAGTATATATTTGCCCACTGTTTTTCGGGTTTTCGTCAGGAGACACTCCTGTACAGTCATGCATGGATAATCTGCTACACTACAATATGACTCGAAGGACATTTTATGAAATTAATGCTCTAAAACATTTCAAAAAGTTGTTTCTTATCCCTTTCAAGAAATATATTTAGCTATATTTTCCTGCATATTGTTATCCCTTTTTATGCATAATAATGGCTTGCTTTAATTCTGTTACCTTTTGCCATTAACACTGATTAAATATGCCCTGCTAAATGACGTAAAACAACTGACACAAAATATTTTGTCACAGAGGACAATAGTATATGTTTTCTAAAATTGGGAATTTTTTATGTTTTTGGCTAATCTAAAGTGTTTGTTAATCACCTGATAAATTAAATTTTTGGCCAAAATGATTTTTTCTAAATGACTTTAAAAGAAAGTGTACATAAACTATGAATGTGGGCAAAAAAGGTAAGTTGTATTTAAACTAAGGTTAATGCATAAATATTACTGTCTTTTCCTGCATCACGGCAGGAAATAATCGTACTAGCATGCAACACTTCCCACAAGTGCTTATGTTACAGAAAAAATAAAAATTGTTAAGGACTCCCCGTCAGGGAATCGAACCCCGGTCTCCCACGTGACAGGCGGTGATACTCACCACTATACTAACAAGGAATAACTTGACATGTGTTTTTGGGAAAACTCCCTCCAATGGGGAGATTTCAATGCCATCTCTGCCGCTAATCAGAAGATGTACAACTTAAATCAACATTTTGCTGAATGGTAAGCTCCTTTGCTTGATGCAAAAGTAAAAAAAAATGTGTAGTTAGCGGGATTGTTGCCAAACAGAGAGAATTGAAAAAAAACATAGACTGCATTATTTACATGACCTTGAGTAGAGAGAGTGTAAGATTAAGCTAAAGCAGTATTTTCCTGGCACAGTATATATTTGCCAGCTGTTTTTCGGGTTTTCGTCAAGAGACACTCCTGTACAGTCATGCATGGATAATCTGCTACACTACAATATGACTCGAAGGACATTTTATGAAATTAATGCTCCAAAACATTTCAAAAAGATGTTTCTTATCCCTTTCAAGAAATATATTTAGCTATATTTTCCTGCATATTTTTATCTCTTTTTATGCATAATAATGGCTTGCTTTAATTCTGTTACCTTTTGCCATTAACACTCATTAAAAATGCCCTGCTAAATGACGTAAAACAACTGACACAAAATATTGTGGCATAGAGGACGATAGTATATGTTTTCTAAAATTGGGAATTTTTTATGTTTTTGGCTAATCTAAAGTGTTTGTTAATCACCTGATAAATTAAATTTTTGGCCAAAATGATTTTTTCTAAATGACTTTAAAAGAAAGTGTACATAAACTATGAATGTGGGCAAAAAAGGTAAGTTGTATTTAAACTAAGGTTAATGCATAAATATTACTGTATTTTCCTGCATCACGGCAGGAAATAATCGTACTAGCATGCAACACTTCCCACAAGTGCTTATGTTACAGAAAAAATAAAAATGTTAAGGACTCCTCTTTCGGGAAATCGAACCCCGGTCTCCCGCGTGACAGGCGGGGATACTCACCACTATACTAACAAGGAATAACTTGACATGTGTTTTTGGGGAAACTCCTCCAATGGGGAGATTTTAATGCCATCTCTGCCGCTAATCAGAAGATGCACAACTTAAATCAACATTTTGCTGAATGGTAAGCTACTTTGCTTGATGCAAAAGTAAACAAAAATGTGTAGTTAGCGGGATTGTTGCCAAACAGAGAGAATTGAAAAAAAACATAGACTGCATTATTTACATGACCTTGAGTAGAGAGAGTGTAAGATTAAGCTAAAGCAGTATTTTCCTGGCACAGTATATATTTGCCAGCTGTTTTTCGGGTTTTCGTCAAGAGACACTCCTGTACAGTCATGCATGGATAATCTGCTACACTACAATATGACTCGAAGGACATTTTATGAAATTAATGCTCTAAAACATTTCAAAAAGATGTTTCTTATCCCTTTCAAGAAATATATTTAGCTATATTTTCCTGCATATTGTTATCCCTTTTTATGCATAATAATGGCTTGCTTTAATTCTGTTACCTTTTGCCATTAACACTGATTAAATATGCCCTGCTAAATGACGTAAAACAACTGACACAAAATATTTTGTCACAGAGGACAATAGTATATGTTTTCTAAAATTGGGAATTTTTAATGTTTTTGGCTAATCTAAAGTGTTTGTTAATCACCTGATAAATTAAATTTTTGGCCAAAATGATTTTTTCTAAATGACTTTAAAAGAAAGTGTACATAAACTATGAATGTGGGCAAAAAAGGTAAGTTGTATTTAAACTAAGGTTAATGCATAAATATTACTGTCTTTTCCTGCATCACGGCAGGAAATAATCGTACTAGCATGCAACACTTCCCACAAGTGCTTATGTTACAGAAAAAATAAAAAATGTTAAGGACTCCCCATCGGGGAATCGAACCCCGGTCTCCCGCGTGACAGGTGGGGATACTCACCACTATACTAACGAAGAATAACTTGACATTTGTGTTTGGGAAAACTCCCTCCAATGGGGAGATTTTAATGCCATCTCTGCCGCTAATCAGAAGATGCACAACTTAAATTAACATTTTGCTGAATGGTAAGCTACTTTGCTTGATGCAAAAGTAAACAAAAATGTGTAGTTAGCGGGATTGTTGCCAAACAGAGAGAATTCAAAAAAAACATAGACTGCATTATTTACATGACCTTGAGTAGAGAGAGTGTAAGATTAAGCTAAAGCAGTATTTTCCTGGCACAGTATATATTTGCCAGCTGTTTTTCGGGTTTTCGTCAGGAGACACTCCTGTACAGTCATGCATGGATAATCTGCTACACTACAATATGACTCGAAGGACATTTTATGAAATTAATGCTCTAAAACATTTCAAAAAGATGTTTCTTATCCCTTTCAAGAAATATATTTAGCTATATTTTCCTGCATATTGTTATCCCTTTTTATGCATAATAATGGCTTGCTTTAATTCTGTTACCTTTTGCCATTAACACTGATTAAATATGCCCTGCTAAATGACGTAAAACAACTGACACAAAATATTTTCTCACAGAGGACAATAGTATATGTTTTATAAAATTGGGAATTTTTAATGTTTTTGGCTAATCTAAAGTGTTTGTTAATCACCTGATAAATTACATTTTTGGCCAAAATGATTTTTTCTAAATGACTTTAAAAGAAAGTGTACATAAACTATGAATGTGGGCAAAAAAGGTAAGTTGTATTTAAACTAAGGTTAATGCATAAATATTACTGTCTTTTCCTGCATCACGGCAGGAAATAATCGTACTAGCATGCAACACTTCCCACAAGTGCTTATGTTACAGAAAAAATAAAAATTGTTAAGGACTCCCCGTCAGGGAATCGAACCCCGGTCTCCCGCGTGACAGGCGGGGATACTCACCACTATACTAACGAGGAATAACTTGACATATGTTTTTGGGAAAACTCCCTCCAATAGGGAGATTTTAAATGCCATCTCTGCCGCTAATCAGAAGATGCACAACTAAATCAACATTTTGCTGAATGGTAAGCTGCTTTGCTTGATGCAAAAGTAAAAAAATGAGTAGCTTAGCGGGATTGTTGCCAAACAGAGAGAATTGAAAAAAAACATAGACTGCATTATTTACATGACCCTGAGTAAAGAGAGTGTAAGATTAAGCTAAAGCAGTATTTTCCTGGCACAGTATATATTTGCCCACTGTTTTTTGGGTTTTCGTCAGGAGACACTCCTGTACAGTCATGCATGGATAATCTGCTACACTACAATATGACTCGAAGGACATTTTATGAAATTAATGCTCCAAAACATTTCAAAAAGATGTTTCTTATCCCTTTCAAGAAATATATTTAGCTATATTTTCCTGCATATTTTTATCTCTTTTTATGCATAATAATGGCTTGCTTTAATTCTGTTACCTTTTGCCATTAACACTCATTAAAAATGCCCTGCTAAATGACGTAAAACAACTGACACAAAATACTGTGGCACAGAGGACAATAGTATATGTTTTCTAAAATTGGGAATTTTTTATGTTTTTGGCTAATCTAAAGTGTTTGTTAATCACCTGATAAATTAAATTTTTGGCCAAAATGATTTTTTCTAAATGACTTTAAAAGAAAGTGTACATAAACTATGAATGTGGGCAAAAAAGGTAAGTTGTATTTAAACTAAGGTTAATGCATAAATATTACTGTCTTTTCCTGCATCACGGCAGGAAATAATCGTACTAGCATGCAACACTTCCCACAAGTGCTTATGTTACAGAAAAAATAAAAAATGTTAAGGACTCCCCGTCAGGGAATCGTACCCCGGTCTCCCACGTGACAGGCGGGGATACTCACCACTATACTAACGAGGAATAACTTCACATGTGTTTTTGGGAAAACTCCCTCCAATGGGGAGATTTCAATGCCATCTCTGCCGCTAATCAGAAGATGCACAACTTAAATCAACATTTTGCTGAATGGTAAGCTGCTTTGCTTGATGCAAAAGTAAAAAAAAATGTGTAGTTAGCGGGATTGTTGCCAAACAGAGAGAATTGAAAAAAAACATAGACTGCATTATTTACATGACCCTGAGTAAAGAGAGTGTAAGATTAAGCTAAAGCAGTATTTTCCTGGCACAGTATATATTTGCCCACTGTTCTTTGGGTTTTCGTCAGGAGACACTCCTGTACAGTCATGCATGGATAATCTGCTACACTACAATATGACTCGAAGGACATTTTATGAAATTAATGCTCCAAAACATTTCAAAAAGATGTTTCTTATCCCTTTCAAGAAATATATTTAGCTATATTTTCCTGCATATTTTTATCCCTTTTTATGCATAATAATGGCTTGCTTTAATTCTGTTACCTTTTGCCATTAACACTCATTAAAAATGCCCTGCTAAATGACGTAAAACAACTGACACAAAATATTGTGGCACAGAGGACAATAGTATATGTTTTCTAAAATTGGAAATTTTTTATGTTTTTGGCTAATCTAAAGCTTTTGTTAATCACCTGATAAATTAAATTTTTGGCCAAAATGATTTTTTCTAAATGACTTTAAAAGAAAGTGTACATAAACTATGAATGTGGGCAAAAAAGGTAAGTTGTATTTAAACTAAGGTTAATGCATAAATATTACTGTCTTTTCCTGCATCACGGCAGGAAATAATCGTACTAGCATGCAACATTTCCCACAAGTGCTTATGTTACAGAAAAAATAAAAATTGTTAAGGACTCCCCGTCAGGGAATCGAACCCCGGTCTCCCGCGTGACAGGCGGGGATACTCACCACTATACTAACGAGGAATAACCTGACATGTGTTTTTGGGAAAACTCCCTCCAATAGGGAGATTTTAATGCCATCTCTGCCGCTAATCAGAAGATGCACAACTTAAATCAACATTTTGCTGAATGGTAAGCTGCTTTGCTTGATGCAAAAGTAAAAAAAAATGTGTAGTTAGCGGGATTGTTGCCAAACAGAGAGAATTAAAAAAAAACATAGACTGCATTATTTACATGACCCTGAGTAAAGAGAGTGTAAGATTAAGCTAAAGCAGTATTTTCCTGGCACAGTATATATTTGCCCACTGTTTTTTTGGGTTTTCGTCAGGAGACACTCCTGTACAGTCATGCATGGATAATCTGCTACACTACAATATGACTCGAAGGACATTTTATGAAATTAATGCTCCAAAACATTTCAAAAAGATGTTTCTTATCCCTTTCAAGAAATATATTTAGCTATATTTTCCTGCATATTTTTATCTCTTTTTATGCATAATAATGGCTTGCTTTAATTCTGTTACCTTTTGCCATTAACACTCATTAAAAATGCCCTGCTAAATGATGTATAACAACTGACACAAAATATTGTGGCACAGAGGACAATAGTATATGTTTTCTAAAATTGGGAATTTTTTATGTTTTTGGCTAATCTAAAGTGTTTGTTAATCACCTGATAAATTACATTTTTGGCCAAAATGATTTTTTCTAAATGACTTTAAAAGAAAGTGTACATAAACTATGAATGTGGGCAAAAAAGGTAAGTTGTATTTAAACTAAGGTTAATGCATAAATATTACTGTCTTTTCCTGCATCACTGCAGGAAATAATCGTACTAGCATGCAACACTTCCCACAAGTGCTTATGTTACAGAAAAAATAAAAAATGTTAAGGACTCCCCGTCGGGGAATCGAACCCCGGTCTCCCACGTGACAGGCGGGGATACTCACCACTATACTAACGAAGAATAACTTGACATGTGTTTTTGGGAAAACTCCCTCCAATGGGGAGATTTTAATGCCATCTCTGCCGCTAATCAGAAGATGCACAACTTAAATTAACATTTTGCTGAATGGTAAGCTACTTTGCTTGATGCAAAAGTAAACAAAAATGTGTAGTTAGCGGGATTGTTGCCAAACAGAGAGAACTGAAAAAAACCATAGACTGCATTATTTACATGACCTTGAGTAGAGAGAGTGTAAGATTAAGCTAAAGCAGTATTTTCCTGGCACAGTATATATTTGCCAGCTTTTTTTCGGGTTTTCGTCAGGAGACACTCCTGTACAGTCATGCATGGATAATCTGCTACACTACAATATGACTCGAAGGACATTTTATGAAATTAATGCTCCAAAACATTTCAAAAAGATGTTTCTTATCCCTTTCAAGAAATATATTTAGCTATATTTTCCTGCATATTTTTATCTCTTTTTATGCATAATAATGGCTTGCTTTAATTCTGTTACCTTTTGCCATTAACACTCATTAAAAATGCCCTGCTAAATGACGTAAAACAACTGACACAAAATATTGTGGCATAGAGGACGATAGTATATGTTTTCTAAAATTGGGAATTTTTTATGTTTTTGGCTAATCTAAAGTGTTTGTTAATCACCTGATAAATTAAATTTTTGGCCAAAATGATTTTTTCTAAATGACTTTAAAAGAAAGTGTACATAAACTATGAATGTGGGCAAAAAAGGTAAGTTGTATTTAAACTAAGGTTAATGCATAAATATTACTGTCTTTTCCTGCATCACGGCAGGAAATAATCGTACTAGCATGCAACACTTCCCACAAGTGCTTATGTTACAGAAAAAATAAAAATTGTTAAGGACTCCCCGTTGGGGAATCGAACCCCGGTCTCCTGCGTGACAGGCGGGGATACTCACCACTATACTAATGAGGAATAACTTGACATGTGTTTTTGGGAAAACTCCCTCCAATGGGGAGATTTTAATGCCATCTCTGCCGCTAATCAGAAGATGCACAACTTAAATCAACATTTTGCTGAATGGTAAGCTACTTTGCTTGATGCAAAAGTAAACAAAAATGTGTAGTTAGCGGGATTGTTGCCAAACAGAGAGAATTGAAAAAAAACATAGACTGCATTATTTACATGACCTTGAGTAGAGAGAGTGTAAGATTAAGCTAAAGCAGTATTTTCCTGGCACAGTATATATTTGCCCACTGTTTTTCGGGTTTTCGTCAGGAGACACTCCTGTACAGTCATGCATGGATAATCTGCTACACTACAATATGACTCGAAGGACATTTTATGAAATTAATGCTCTAAAACATTTCAAAAAGTTGTTTCTTATCCCTTTCAAGAAATATATTTAGCTATATTTTCCTGCATATTGTTATCCCTTTTTATGCATAATAATGGCTTGCTTTAATTCTGTTACCTTTTGCCATTAACACTGATTAAATATGCCCTGCTAAATGACGTAAAACAACTGACACAAAATATTTTGTCACAGAGGACAATAGTATATGTTTTCTAAAATTGGGAATTTTTTATGTTTTTGGCTAATCTAAAGTGTTTGTTAATCACCTGATAAATTAAATTTTTGGCCAAAATGATTTTTTCTAAATGACTTTAAAAGAAAGTGTACATAAACTATGAATGTGGGCAAAAAAGGTAAGTTGTATTTAAACTAAGGTTAATGCATAAATATTACTGTCTTTTCCTGCATCACGGCAGGAAATAATCGTACTAGCATGCAACACTTCCCACAAGTGCTTATGTTACAGAAAAAATAAAAATTGTTAAGGACTCCCCGTCAGGGAATCGAACCCCGGTCTCCCACGTGACAGGCGGTGATACTCACCACTATACTAACAAGGAATAACTTGACATGTGTTTTTGGGAAAGCTCCCTCCAATGGGGAGATTTCAATGCCATCTCTGCCGCTAATCAGAAGATGTACAACTTAAATCAACATTTTGCTGAATGGTAAGCTCCTTTGCTTGATGCAAAAGTAAAAAAAAATGTGTAGTTAGCGGGATTGTTGCCAAACAGAGAGAATTGAAAAAAAACATAGACTGCATTATTTACATGACCTTGAGTAGAGAGAGTGTAAGATTAAGCTAAAGCAGTATTTTCCTGGCACAGTATATATTTGCCAGCTGTTTTTCGGGTTTTCGTCAAGAGACACTCCTGTACAGTCATGCATGGATAATCTGCTACACTACAATATGACTCGAAGGACATTTTATGAAATTAATGCTCCAAAACATTTCAAAAAGATGTTTCTTATCCCTTTCAAGAAATATATTTAGCTATATTTTCCTGCATATTTTTATCTCTTTTTATGCATAATAATGGCTTGCTTTAATTCTGTTACCTTTTGCCATTAACACTCATTAAAAATGCCCTGCTAAATGACGTAAAACAACTGACACAAAATATTGTGGCATAGAGGACGATAGTATATGTTTTCTAAAATTGGGAATTTTTTATGTTTTTGGCTAATCTAAAGTGTTTGTTAATCACCTGATAAATTAAATTTTTGGCCAAAATGATTTTTTCTAAATGACTTTAAAAGAAAGTGTACATAAACTATGAATGTGGGCAAAAAAGGTAAGTTGTATTTAAACTAAGGTTAATGCATAAATATTACTGTATTTTCCTGCATCACGGCAGGAAATAATCGTACTAGCATGCAACACTTCCCACAAGTGCTTATGTTACAGAAAAAATAAAAATGTTAAGGACTCCTCTTTCGGGAAATCGAACCCCGGTCTCCCGCGTGACAGGCGGGGATACTCACCACTATACTAACAAGGAATAACTTGACATGTGTTTTTGGGGAAACTCCTCCAATGGGGAGATTTTAATGCCATCTCTGCCGCTAATCAGAAGATGCACAACTTAAATCAACATTTTGCTGAATGGTAAGCTACTTTGCTTGATGCAAAAGTAAACAAAAATGTGTAGTTAGCGGGATTGTTGCCAAACAGAGAGAATTGAAAAAAAACATAGACTGCATTATTTACATGACCTTGAGTAGAGAGAGTGTAAGATTAAGCTAAAGCAGTATTTTCCTGGCACAGTATATATTTGCCAGCTGTTTTTCGGGTTTTCGTCAAGAGACACTCCTGTACAGTCATGCATGGATAATCTGCTACACTACAATATGACTCGAAGGACATTTTATGAAATTAATGCTCTAAAACATTTCAAAAAGATGTTTCTTATCCCTTTCAAGAAATATATTTAGCTATATTTTCCTGCATATTGTTATCCCTTTTTATGCATAATAATGGCTTGCTTTAATTCTGTTACCTTTTGCCATTAACACTGATTAAATATGCCCTGCTAAATGACGTAAAACAACTGACACAAAATATTTTGTCACAGAGGACAATAGTATATGTTTTCTAAAATTGGGAATTTTTAATGTTTTTGGCTAATCTAAAGTGTTTGTTAATCACCTGATAAATTAAATTTTTGGCCAAAATGATTTTTTCTAAATGACTTTAAAAGAAAGTGTACATAAACTATGAATGTGGGCAAAAAAGGTAAGTTGTATTTAAACTAAGGTTAATGCATAAATATTACTGTCTTTTCCTGCATCACGGCAGGAAATAATCGTACTAGCATGCAACACTTCCCACAAGTGCTTATGTTACAGAAAAAATAAAAAATGTTAAGGACTCCCCATCGGGGAATCGAACCCCGGTCTCCCGCGTGACAGGTGGGGATACTCACCACTATACTAACGAAGAATAACTTGACATTTGTGTTTGGGAAAACTCCCTCCAATGGGGAGATTTTAATGCCATCTCTGCCGCTAATCAGAAGATGCACAACTTAAATTAACATTTTGCTGAATGGTAAGCTACTTTGCTTGATGCAAAAGTAAACAAAAATGTGTAGTTAGCGGGATTGTTGCCAAACAGAGAGAATTCAAAAAAAACATAGACTGCATTATTTACATGACCTTGAGTAGAGAGAGTGTAAGATTAAGCTAAAGCAGTATTTTCCTGGCACAGTATATATTTGCCAGCTGTTTTTCGGGTTTTCGTCAGGAGACACTCCTGTACAGTCATGCATGGATAATCTGCTACACTACAATATGACTCGAAGGACATTTTATGAAATTAATGCTCTAAAACATTTCAAAAAGATGTTTCTTATCCCTTTCAAGAAATATATTTAGCTATATTTTCCTGCATATTGTTATCCCTTTTTATGCATAATAATGGCTTGCTTTAATTCTGTTACCTTTTGCCATTAACACTGATTAAATATGCCCTGCTAAATGACGTAAAACAACTGACACAAAATATTTTCTCACAGAGGACAATAGTATATGTTTTATAAAATTGGGAATTTTTAATGTTTTTGGCTAATCTAAAGTGTTTGTTAATCACCTGATAAATTACATTTTTGGCCAAAATGATTTTTTCTAAATGACTTTAAAAGAAAGTGTACATAAACTATGAATGTGGGCAAAAAAGGTAAGTTGTATTTAAACTAAGGTTAATGCATAAATATTACTGTCTTTTCCTGCATCACGGCAGGAAATAATCGTACTAGCATGCAACACTTCCCACAAGTGCTTATGTTACAGAAAAAATAAAAATTGTTAAGGACTCCCCGTCAGGGAATCGAACCCCGGTCTCCCGCGTGACAGGCGGGGATACTCACCACTATACTAACGAGGAATAACTTGACATATGTTTTTGGGAAAACTCCCTCCAATAGGGAGATTTTAATGCCATCTCTGCCGCTAATCAGAAGATGCACAACTTAAATCAACATTTTGCTGAATGGTAAGCTGCTTTGCTTGATGCAAAAGTAAAAAAAATGAGTAGTTAGCGGGATTGTTGCCAAACAGAGAGAATTGAAAAAAAACATAGACTGCATTATTTACATGACCCTGAGTAAAGAGAGTGTAAGATTAAGCTAAAGCAGTATTTTCCTGGCACAGTATATATTTGCCCACTGTTTTTTGGGTTTTCGTCAGGAGACACTCCTGTACAGTCATGCATGGATAATCTGCTACACTACAATATGACTCGAAGGACATTTTATGAAATTAATGCTCCAAAACATTTCAAAAAGATGTTTCTTATCCCTTTCAAGAAATATATTTAGCTATATTTTCCTGCATATTTTTATCTCTTTTTATGCATAATAATGGCTTGCTTTAATTCTGTTACCTTTTGCCATTAACACTCATTAAAAATGCCCTGCTAAATGACGTAAAACAACTGACACAAAATATTGTGGCACAGAGGACAATAGTATATGTTTTCTAAAATTGGGAATTTTTTATGTTTTTGGCTAATCTAAAGTGTTTGTTAATCACCTGATAAATTAAATTTTTGGCCAAAATGATTTTTTCTAAATGACTTTAAAAGAAAGTGTACATAAACTATGAATGTGGGCAAAAAAGGTAAGTTGTATTTAAACTAAGGTTAATGCATAAATATTACTGTCTTTTCCTGCATCACGGCAGGAAATAATCGTACTAGCATGCAACACTTCCCACAAGTGCTTATGTTACAGAAAAAATAAAAATTGCTAAGGACTCCCCGTCAGGGAATCGAACCCCGGTCTCCCACGTGACAGGCAGGGATACTCACCACTATTCTAACGAGGAATAACTTGACATGTGTTTTTGGGAAAACTCCCTCCAATTGGGAGATTTTAATGCCATCTCTGCCGCTAATCAGAAGATGCACAACTTAAATCAACATTTTGCTGAATGGTAAGCTGCTTTGCTTGATGCAAAAGTAAACAAAAATGTGTAGTTAGCGGGATTGTTGCCAAACAGAGAGAATTGAAAAAAAACATAGACTGCATTATTTACATGACCTTGAGTAGAGAGAGTGTAAGATTAAGCTAAAGCAGTATTTTCCTGGCACAGTATATATTTGCCCACTGTTTTTTGGGTTTTCGTCAGGAGACACTCCTGTACAGTCATGCATGGATAATCTGCTACACTACAATATGACTCGAAGGACATTTTATGAAATTAATGCTCCAAAACATTTCAAAAAGATGTTTCTTATCCCTTTCAAGAAATATATTTAGCTATATTTTCCTGCATATTTTTATCTCTTTTTATGCATAATAATGGCTTGCTTTAATTCTGTTACCTTTTGCCATTAACACTCATTAAAAATGCCCTGCTAAATGACGTAAAACAACTGACACAAAATATTGTGGCACAGAGGACAATAGTATATGTTTTCTAAAATTGGGAAATTTTTATGTTTTTGGCTAATCTAAAGTGTTTGTTAATCACCTGATAAATTAAATTTTTGGCCAAAATGATTTTTTCTAAATGACTTTAAAAGAAAGTGTACATAAACTATGAATGTGGGCAAAAAAGGTAAGTTGTATTTAAACTAAGGTTAATGCATAAATATTACTGTCTTTTCCTGCATCACGGCAGGAAATAATCGTACTAGCATGCAACACTTCCCACAAGTGCTTATGTTACAGAAAAAATAAAAATTGTTAAGGACTCCCTGTCGGGGAATCGAACCCCGGTCTCCCGCGTGACAGGCAGGGATACTCACCACTATACTAACGAGGAATAACTTGACATGTGTTTTTGGGAAAACTCCCTCCAATGGGGAGATTTTAATGCCATCTCTGCCGCTAATCAGAAGATGCACAACTTAAATCAACATTTTGCTGAATGGTAAGCTACTTTGCTTGATGCAAAAGTAAACAAAAATGTGTAGTTAGCGGGATTGTTGCCAAACAGAGAGAATTGAAAAAAAACATAGACTGCATTATTTACATGACCTTGAGTAGAGAGAGTGTAAGATTAAGCTAAAGCAGTATTTTCCTGGCACAGTATATATTTGCCCAATGTTTTTCGGGTTTTCATCAGGAGACATTCCTGTACAGTCATGCATGGATAATCTGCTACACTACAATATGACTCAAAGGACATTTTATGAAATTAATGCTCCAAAACATTTCAAAAAGATGTTTCTTATCCCTTTCAAGAAATATATTTAGCTATATTTTCCTGCATATTGTTATCCCTTTTTATGCATAATAATGGCTTGCTTTAATTCTGTTACCTTTTGCCATTAACACTGATTAAATAGGCCCTGCTAAATGACGTAAAACAACTGACACAAAATATTTTGTCACAGGGGACAATAGTATATGTTTTCAAAAATTGGGAATTTTTAATGTTTTTGGCTAATCTAAAGTGTTTGTTAATCACCTGATAAATTAAATTTTTGGCCAAAATGATTTTTTCTAAATGACTTTAAAAGAAAGTGTACATAAACTATGAATGTGGGCAAAAAAGGTAAGTTATATTTAAACTAAGGTTAATGCATAAATATTACTGTCTTTTCCTGCATCACGGCAGGAAATAATCGTACTAGCATGCAACACTTCCCACAAGTGCTTATGTTACAGAAAAAATAAAAAATGTTAAGGACTCCACGTCGGGGAATCGAACCCCGGTCTCCCGCGTGACAGGCAGGGATACTCACCACTATACTAACGAGGAATAACTTGACATGTGTTTTTGGGAAAACTCCCTCCAATGGGGAGATTTTAATGCCATCTCTGCCGCTAATCAGAAGATGCACAACTTAAATCAACATTTTGCTGAATGGTAAGCTGCTTTGCTTGATGCAAAAGTAAACAAAAATGTGTAGTTAGCGGGATTGTTGCCAAACAGAGAGAATTCAAAAAAAACATAGACTGCATTATTTACATGACCTTGAGTAGAGAGAGTGTAAGATTAAGCTAAAGCAGTATTTTCCTGGCACAGTATATATTTGCCAGCTGTTTTTCGGGTTTTCGTCAGGAGACACTCCTGTACAGTCATGCATGGATAATCTGCTACACTACAATATGACTCGAAGGACATTTTATGAAATTAATGCTCCAAAACATTTCAAAAAGATGTTTCTTATCCCTTTCAAGAAATATATTTAGCTATATTTTCCTGCATATTGTTATCCCTTTTTATGCATAATAATGGCTTGCTTTAATTCTGTTACCTTTTGCCATTAACACTCATTAAAAATGCCCTGCTAAATGACGTAAAACAACTGACACAAAATATTTTGGCACAGAGCACAATAGTTTATGTTTTCTAAAATTGGGAATTTTTAATGTTTTTGGCTAATCTAAAGTGTTTGTTAATCACCTGATAAATTAAATTTTTGGCCAAAATGATTTTTTCCAAATGACTTTAAAAGAAAGTGTACATAAACTATGAATGTGGGCAAAAAAGGTAAGTTGTATTTAAACTAAGGTTAATGCATAAATATTACTGTCTTTTCCTGCATCACGGCAGGAAATAATCGTACTAGCATGCAACACTTCCCACAAGTGCTTATGTTACAGAAAAAATAAAAAATGTTAAGGACTCCTCTTTGGGGAATTGAACCCCAGTCTCCCGCGTGACAGGCGGGGATACTCACCACTATACTAACGAGGAATAACTTGACATGCGTTTTTAGGGAAACTCCCTCCAATGGGGAGATTTTAATGCCATCTC
This sequence comes from Mixophyes fleayi, assembly GCF_038048845.1. Taxonomy (NCBI): domain Eukaryota; kingdom Metazoa; phylum Chordata; class Amphibia; order Anura; family Limnodynastidae; genus Mixophyes; species Mixophyes fleayi. The sequence goes on from NC_134411.1 coordinate 66,261,991, forward strand.
TGCCGCTAATCAGAAGATGCACAACTTAAATCAACATTTTGCTGAATGGTAAGCTACTTTGCTTGATGAAAAAGTAAACAAAAATGTGTAGTTAGCGGGATTGTTGCCAAACAGAGAGAATTGAAAAAAAACATAGACTGCATTATTTACATGACCCTGAGTAAAGAGAGTGTAAGATTAAGCTAAAGCAGTATTTTCCTGGCACAGTATATATTTGCCCACTGTTTTTTGGGTTTTTGTCAGGAGACACTCCTGTACAGTCATGCATGGATAATCTGCTACACTACAATATGACTCGAAGGACATTTTATGAAATTAATGCTCCAAAACATTTCAAAAAGATGTTTCTTATCCCTTTCAAGAAATATATTTAGCTATATTTTCCTGCATATTGTTATCCCTTTTTATGCATAATAATGGCTTGCTTTAATTCTTTTACCTTTTGCCATTAACACTAATTAAATATGCCCTGCTAAATGACGTAAAACAACTGACACAAAATATGTTGTCACAGAGGACAATAGTATATGTTTTCTAAAATTGGGAATTTTTAATGTTTTTGGCTAATCTAAAGTGTTTGTTAATCACCTGATAAATTAAATTTTTGGCCAAAATGATTTTTTCTAAATGACTTTAAAAGAAAGTGTACATAAACTATGAATGTGGGCAAAAAAGGTAAGTTGTATTTAAACTAAGGTTAATGCATAAATATTACTGTCTTTTCCTGCATCACGGCAGGAAATAATCGTACTAGCATTCAACACTTCCCACAAGTGCTTATGTTACAGAAAAAATAAAAATTGTTAAGGACTCCCCGTCAGGGAATCGAACCCCGGTCTCCCGCGTGACAGGCGGGGATACTCACCACTATACTAACGAGGAATAACTTGACATGTGTTTTTGGGAAAACTCCCTCCAATAGGGAGATTTTAATGCCATCTCTGCCGCTAATCAGAAGATGCACAACTTAAATCAACATTTTGCTGAATGGTAAGCTGCTTTGCTTGATGCAAAAGTAAAAAAAAATGAGTAGTTAGCGGGATTGTTGCCAAACAGAGAGAATTGAAAAAAAAACATAGACTGCATTATTTACATGACCCTGAGTAAAGAGAGTGTAAGATTAAGCTAAAGCAGTATTTTCCTGGCACAGTATATATTTGCCCACTGTTTTTTGGGTTTTCGTCAGGAGACACTCCTGTACAGTCATGCATGGATAATCTGCTACACTACAATATGACTCGAAGGACATTTTATGAAATTAATGCTCCAAAACATTTCAAAAAGATGTTTCTTATCCCTTTCAAGAAATATATTTAGCTATATTTTCCTGCATATTTTTATCTCTTTTTATGCATAATAATGGCTTGCTTTAATTCTGTTACCTTTTGCCATTAACACTCATTAAAAATGCCCTGCTAAATGACGTAAAACAACTGACACAAAATATTGTGGCACAGAGGACAATAGTATATGTTTTCTAAAATTGGGAATTTTTTATGTTTTTGGCTAATCTAAAGTGTTTGTTAATCACCTGATAAATTAAATTTTTGGCCAAAATGATTTTTTCTAAATGACTTTAAAAGAAAGTGTACATAAACTATGAATGTGGGCAAAAAAGGTAAGTTGTATTTAAACTAAGGTTAATGCATAAATATTACTGTCTTTTCCTGCATCACGACAGGAAATAATCGTACTAGCATGCAACACTTCCCACAAGTGCTTATGTTACAGAAAAAATAAAAATTGTTAAGGACTCCCCGTCAGGGAATCGAACCCCAGTCTCCCACGTGACAGGCAGGGATACTCACCACTATACTAACGAGGAATAACTTGACATGTGTTTTTGGGAAAACTCCCTCCAATGGGGAGATTTTAATGCCATCTCTGCCGCTAATCAGAAGATGCACAACTTAAATCAACATTTTGCTGAATGGTAAGCTGCTTTGCTTGATGCAAAAGTAAACAAAAATGTGTAGTTAGCGGGACTGTTGCCAAACAGAGAGAATTGAAAAAAAACATAGACTGCATTATTTACATGACCTTGAGTAGAGAGAGTGTAAGATTAAGCTAAAGCAGTATTTTCCTGGCACAGTATATATTTGCCCACTGTTTTTTGGGTTTTCGTCAGGAGACACTCCTGTACAGTCATGCATGGATAATCTGCTACACTACAATATGACTCGAAGGACATTTTATGAAATTAATGCTCTAAAACATTTCAAAAAGATGTTTCTTATCCCTTTCAAGAAATATATTTAGCTATATTTTCCTGCATATTTTTATCTCTTTTTATGCATAATAATGGCTTGCTTTAATTCTGTTACCTTTTGCCATTAACACTCATTAAAAATGCATGCTAAATGACGTAAAACAACTGACACAAAATATTGTGGCACAGAGGACAATAGTATATGTTTTCTAAAATTGGGAATTTTTTATGTTTTTGGTTAATCTAAAGTGTTTGTTAATCACCTGATAAATTAAATTTTTGGCCAAAATGATTTTTTCTAAATGACTTTAAAAGAACGTGTACATAAACTATGAATGTGGGCAAAAAAGGTAAGTTGTATTTAAACTAAGGTTAATGCATAAATATTACTGTCTTTTCCTGCATCACGGCAGGAAATAATCGTACTAGCATGCAACACTTCCCACAAGTGCTTATGTTACAGAAAAAATAAAAAATGTTAAGGACTCCTCTTTGGGGAATCAAACCCCAGTCTCCAGCGTGACAGGCGGGGATACTCACCACTATACTAACGAGGAATAACTTGACATGCTTTTTCAGGGAAACTCCCTCCAATGGGGAGATTTTAATGCCATCTCTGCCGCTAATCAGAAGATGCACAACTTAAATCAACATTTTGCTAAAAGGTACGCTGCTTTGCTTGATGAAAAAGTAAACAAAAATGTGTAGTTAGCGGGATTGTTGCCAAACAGAGAGAATTGAAAAAAAACATAGACTGCATTATTTACATGACCCTGAGTAAAGAGAGTGTAAGATTAAGCTAAAGCAGTATTTTCCTGGCACAGTATATATTTGCCCACTGTTTTTTGGGTTTTCGTCAGGAGACACTCCTGTACAGTCATGCATGGATAATCTGCTACACTACAATATGACTCGAAGGACATTTTATGAAATTAATGCTCCAAAACATTTCAAAAAGATGTTTCTTATCCCTTTCAAGAAATATATTTAGCTATATTTTCCTGCATATTGTTATCCCTTTTTATGCATAATAATGGCTTGCTTTAATTCTTTTACCTTTTGCCATTAACACTGATTAAATATGCCATGCTAAATGACGTAAAACAACTGACACAAAATATTTTGTCACAGAGGACAATAGTATATGTTTTCTAAAATTGGGAATTTTTAATGTTTTTGGCTAATCTAAAGTGTTTGTTAATCACCTGATAAATTAAATTTTTGGCCAAAATGATTTTTTCTAAATGACTTTAAAAGAAAGTGTACATAAACTATGAATGTGGGCAAAAAAGGTAAGTTGTATTTAAACTAAGGTTAATGCATAAATATTACTGTCTTTTCCTGCATCACGGCAGGAAATAATCGTACTAGCATGCAACACTTCCCACAAGTGCTTATGTTACAGAAAAAATAAAAATGTTAAGGACTCCTCTTTCGGGGAATCGAACCCCGGTCTCCCGCGTGACAGGCGGGGATACTCACCACTATACTAACGAGGAATAACTTGACATGTGTTTTTGGGGAAACTCCCTCCAATGGGGAGATTTTAATGCCATCTCTGCCGCTAATCAGAAGATGCACGACTTAAATCAACATTTTGCTGAATGGTAAGCTACTTTGCTTGATGCAAAAGTATACAAAAATGTGTAGTTAGCGGGATTGTTGCCAAACAGAGAGAATTGAAAAAAAACATAGACTGCATTATTTACATGACCTTGAGTAGAGAGAGTGTAAGATTAAGCTAAAGCAGTATTTTCCTGGCACAGTATATATTTGCCCAATGTTTTTCGGGTTTTCATCAGGAGACACTCCTGTACAGTCATGCATGGATAATCTGCTACACTACAATATGACTCAAAGGACATTTTATGAAATTAATGCTCCAAAACATTTCAAAAAGATGTTTCTTATCCCTTTCAAGAAATATATTTAGCTATATTTTCCTGCATATTGTTATCCCTTTTTATGCATAATAATGGCTTGCTTTAATTCTTTTACCTTTTGCCATTAACACTGATTAAATATGCCATGCTAAATGACGTAAAACAACTGACACAAAATATTTTGTCACAGAGGACAATAGTATATGTTTTCTAAAATTGGGAATTTTTAATGTTTTTGGCTAATCTAAAGTGTTTGTTAATCACCTGATAAATTAAATTTTTGGCCAAAATGATTTTTTCTAAATGACTTTAAAAGAAAGTGTACATAAACTATGAATGTGGGCAAAAAAGGTAAGTTGTATTTAAACTAAGGTTAATGCATAAATATTACTGTCTTTTCCTGCATCACGGCAGGAAATAATCGTACTAGCATGCAACACTTCCCACAAGTGCTTATGTTACAGAAAAAATAAAAATGTTAAGGACTCCTCTTTCGGGGAATCGAACCCCGGTCTCCCGCGTGACAGGCGGGGATACTCACCACTATACTAACGAGGAATAACTTGACATGTGTTTTTGGGGAAACTCCCTCCAATGGGGAGATTTTAATGCCATCTCTGCCGCTAATCAGAAGATGCACGACTTAAATCAACATTTTGCTGAATGGTAAGCTACTTTGCTTGATGCAAAAGTATACAAAAATGTGTAGTTAGCGGGATTGTTGCCAAACAGAGAGAATTGAAAAAAAACATAGACTGCATTATTTACATGACCTTGAGTAGAGAGAGTGTAAGATTAAGCTAAAGCAGTATTTTCCTGGCACAGTATATATTTGCCCAATGTTTTTCGGGTTTTCATCAGGAGACACTCCTGTACAGTCATGCATGGATAATCTGCTACACTACAATATGACTCAAAGGACATTTTATGAAATTAATGCTCCAAAACATTTCAAAAAGATGTTTCTTATCCCTTTCAAGAAATATATTTAGCTATATTTTCCTGCATATTGTTATCCCTTTTTATGCATAATAATGGCTTGCTTTAATTCTGTTACCTTTTGCCATTAACACTGATTAAATATGCCCTGCTAAATGACGTAAAACAACTGACACAAAATATTTTGTCACAGGGGACAATAGTATATGTTTTCAAAAATTGGGAATTTTTAATGTTTTTGGCTAATCTAAAGTGTTTGTTAATCACCTGATAAATTAAATTTTTGGCCAAAATGATTTTTTCTAAATGACTTTAAAAGAAAGTGTACATAAACTATGAATGTGGGCAAAAAAGGTAAGTTGTATTTAAACTAAGGTTAATGCATAAATATTACTGTCTTTTCCTGCATCACGGCAGGAAATAATCGTACTAGCATGCAACACTTCCCACAAGTGCTTATGTTACAGAAAAAATGAAAAATGTTAAGGACTCCCCTTTCGGGAATCGAACCCCGGTCTCCTGCGTGACAGGCGGGGATACTCACCACTATACTAACGAGGAACAACTTGACATGTGTTTTTGGGAAAACTCCCTCCAATGGGGAGATTTCAATGCCATCTCTGCCGCTAATCAGAAGATGCACAACTTAAATCAACATTTTGCTGAATGGTAAGCTGCTTTGCTTGATGCAAAAGTAAAAAAAAAATGTGTAGTTAGCGGGATTGTTGCCAAACAGAGAGAATTGAAAAAAAACATAGACTGCATTATTTACATGACCCTGAGTAAAGAGAGTGTAAGATTAAGCTAAAGCAGTATTTTCCTGGCACAGTATATATTTGCCCACTGTTTTTTGGGTTTTCGTCAGGAGACACTCCTGTACAGTCATGCATGGATAATCTGCTACACTACAATATGACTCGAAGGACATTTTATGAAATTAATGCTCCAAAACATTTCAAAAAGATGTTTCTTATCCCTTTCAAGAAATATATTTAGCTATATTTTCCTGCATATTTTTATCTCTTTTTATGCATAATAATGGCTTGCTTTAATTCTGTTACCTTTTGCCATTAACACTCATTAAAAATGCCCTGCTAAATGACGTAAAACAACTGACACAAAATATTGTGGCACAGAGGACAATAGTATATGTTTTCTAAAATTGGGAATTTTTAATGTTTTTGGCTAATCTAAAGTGTTTGTTAATCACCTGATAAATTAAATTTTTGGCCAAAATGATTTTTTCTAAATGACTTTAAAAGAAAGTGTACATAAACTATGAATGTGGGCAAAAAAGGTAAGTTGTATTTAAACTAAGGTTAATGCATAAATATTACTGTCTTTTCCTGCATCACGGCAGGAAATAATCGTACTAGCATGCAACACTTCCCACAAGTGCTTATGTTACAGAAAAAATAAAAAATGTTAAGGACTCCCCCTCGGGGAATCGAACCCCGGTCTCCCGCGTGACAGGCGGGGATACTCACCACTATACTAACAAAGAATAACTTGACATTTGTTTTTGGGAAAACTCCCTCCAATGGGGAGATTTTAATGCCATCTCTGCCGCTAATCAGAAGATGCACAACTTAAATCAACATTTTGCTGAATGGTAAGCTGCTTTGCTTGATGCAAAAGTAAAAAAAAAATGTGTAGTTAGCGGGATTGTTGCCAAACAGAGAGAATTGAAAAAAAACATAGACTGCATTATTTACATGACCCTGAGTAAAGAGAGTGTAAGATTAAGCTAAAGCAGTATTTTCCTGGCACAGTATATATTTGCCCACTGTTTTTTGGGTTTTCGTCAGGAGACACTCCTGTACAGTCATGCATGGATAATCTGCTACACTACAATATGACTCGAAGGACATTTTATGAAATTAATGCTCCAAAACATTTCAAAAAGATGTTTCTTATCCCTTTCAAGAAATATATTTAGCTATATTTTCCTGCATATTTTTATCTCTTTTTATGCATAATAATGGCTTGCTTTAATTCTGTTACCTTTTGCCATTAACACTCATTAAAAATGCCCTGCTAAATGACGTAAAACAACTGACACAAAATATTGTGGCACAGAGGACAATAGTATATGTTTTCTAAAATTGGGAATTTTTAATGTTTTTGGCTAATCTAAAGTGTTTGTTAATCACCTGATAAATTAAATTTTTGGCCAAAATGATTTTTTCTAAATGACTTTAAAAGAAAGTGTACATAAACTATGAATGTGGGCAAAAAAGGTAAGTTGTATTTAAACTAAGGTTAATGCATAAATATTACTGTCTTTTCCTGCATCACGGCAGGAAATAATCGTACTAGCATGCAACACTTCCCACAAGTGCTTATGTTACAGAAAAAATAAAAAATGTTAAGGACTCCCCCTCGGGGAATCGAACCCCGGTCTCCCGCGTGACAGGCGGGGATACTCACCACTATACTAACAAAGAATAACTTGACATTTGTTTTTGGGAAAACTCCCTCCAATGGGGAGATTTTAATGCCATCTCTGCCGCTAATCAGAAGATGCACAACTTAAATTAACATTTTGCTGAATGGTAAGCTACTTTGCTTGATGCAAAAGTAAACAAAAATGTGTAGTTAGCGGGATTGTTGCCAAACAGAGAGAATTCAAAAAAAACATAGACTGCATTATTTACATGACCTTGAGTAGAGAGAGTGTAAGATTAAGCTAAAGCAGTATTTTCCTGGCACAGTATATATTTGCCAGCTGTTTTTCGGGTTTTCGTCAGGAGACACTCCTGTACAGTCATGCATGGATAATCTGCTACACTACAATATGACTCGAAGGACATTTTATGAAATTAATGCTCTAAAACATTTCAAAAAGATGTTTCTTATCCCTTTCAAGAAATATATTTAGCTATATTTTCCTGCATATTGTTATCCCTTTTTATGCATAATAATGGCTTGCTTTAATTCTGTTACCTTTTGCCATTAACACTGATTAAATATGCCCTGCTAAATGACGTAAAACAACTGACACAAAATATTTTCTCACAGAGGACAATAGTATATGTTTTATAAAATTGGGAATTTTTAATGTTTTTGGCTAATCTAAAGTGTTTGTTAATCACCTGATAAATTAAATTTTTGGCCAAAATGATTTTTTCTAAATGACTTTAAAAGAAAGTGTACATAAACTATGAATGTGGGCAAAAAAGGTAAGTTGTATTTAAACTAAGGTTAATGCATAAATATTACTGTCTTTTCCTGCATCACGGCAGGAAATAATCGTACTAGCATGCAACACTTCCCACAAGTGCTTATGTTACAGAAAAAATAAAAATTGTTAAGGACTCCCCGTCAGGGAATCGAACCCCGGTCTCCCGCGTGACAGGCGGGGATACTCACCACTATACTAACGAGGAATAACTTGACATGTGTTTTTGGGAAAACTCCCTCCAATAGGGAGATTTTAATGCCATCTCTGCCGCTAATCAGAAGATGCACAACTTAAATCAACATTTTGCTGAATGGTAAGCTGCTTTGCTTGATGCAAAAGTAAAAAAAAATGAGTAGTTAGCGGGATTGTTGCCAAACAGAGAGAATTGAAAAAAAACATAGACTGCATTATTTACATGACCCTGAGTAAAGAGAGTGTAAGATTAAGCTAAAGCAGTATTTTCCTGGCACAGTATATATTTGCCCACTGTTTTTTGGGTTTTCGTCAGGAGACACTCCTGTACAGTCATGCATGGATAATCTGCTACACTACAATATGACTCGAAGGACATTTTATGAAATTAATGCTCCAAAACATTTCAAAAAGATGTTTCTTATCCCTTTCAAGAAATATATTTAGCTATATTTTCCTGCATATTTTTATCTCTTTTTATGCATAATAATGGCTTGCTTTAATTCTGTTACCTTTTGCCATTAACACTCATTAAAAATGCCCTGCTAAATGACGTAAAACAACTGACACAAAATATTGTGGCACAGAGGACAATAGTATATGTTTTCTAAAATTGGGAATTTTTTATGTTTTTGGCTAATCTAAAGTGTTTGTTAATCACCTGATAAATTAAATTTTTGGCCAAAATGATTTTTTCTAAATGACTTTAAAAGAAAGTGTACATAAACTATGAATGTGGGCAAAAAAGGTAAGTTGTATTTAAACTAAGGTTAATGCATAAATATTACTGTCTTTTCCTGCATCACGGCAGGAAATAATCGTACTAGCATGCAACACTTCCCACAAGTGCTTATGTTACAGAAAAAATAAAAATTGTTAAGGACTCCCCGTCAGAGAACTGAAAAAAAACATAGACTGCAATATTTACATGACCTTGAGTAGAGAGAGTGTAAGATTACCTTTTGCCATTAACACTCATTAAAAATGCCCTGCTAAATGACGTAAAACAACTGACACAAAATATTGTGGCACAGAGGACAATAGTATATGTTTTCTAAAATTGGGAATTTTTTATGTTTTTGGCTAATCTAAAGTGTTTGTTAATCACCTGATAAATTAAATTTTTGGCCAAAATGATTTTTTCTAAATGACTTTAAAAGAAAGTGTACATAAACTATGAATGTGGGCAAAAAAGGTAAGTTGTATTTAAACTAAGGTTAATGCATAAATATTACTGTCTTTTCCTGCATCACGGCAGGAAATAATCGTACTAGCATGCAACACTTCCCACAAGTGCTTATGTTACAGAAAAAATAAAAAATGTTAAGGACTCCCCGTCGGGGAATCGAGCCCCGGTCTCCCACGTGACAGGCGAGGATACTCACCACTATACTAACGAGGAATAACTTGACATGTGTTTTTGGGAAAACTCCCTCCAATGGGGAGATTTTAATGCCATCTCTGCCGCTAATCAGAAGATGCACAACTTAAATTAACATTTTGCTGAATGGTAAGCTACTTTGCTTGATGCAAAAGTAAACAAAAATGTGTAGTTAGCGGGATTGTTGCCAAACAGAGAGAACTGAAAAAAAACATAGACTGCATTATTGACATGACCTTGAGTAGAGAGAGTGTAAGATTAAGCTAAAGCAGTATTTTCCTGGCACAGTATATATTTGCCAGCTGTTTTTCGGGTTTTCGTCAGGAGACACTCCTGTACAGTCATGCATGGATAATCTGCTACACTACAATATGACTCGAAGGACATTTTATGAAATTAATGCTCTAAAACATTTCAAAAAGATGTTTCTTATCCCTTTCAAGAAATATATTTAGCTATATTTTCCTGCATATTTTTATCTCTTTTTATGCATAATAATGGCTTGCTTTAATTCTGTTACCTTTTGCCATTAACACTCATTGAAAATGCCCTGCTAAATGACGTAAAACAACTGACACAAAATATTGTGGCACAGAGGACAATAGTATATGTTTTCTAAAATTGGGAATTTTTAATGTTTTTGGCTAATCTAAAGTGTTTGTTAATCACCTGATAAATTAAATTTTTGGCCAAAATGATTTTTTCTAAATGACTTTAAAAGAAAGTGTACATAAACTATGAATGTGGGCAAAAAAGGTAAGTTGTATTTAAACTAAGGTTAATGCATAAATATTACTGTCTTTTCCTGCATCACGGCAGGAAATAATCGTACTAGCATGCAACACTTCCCACAAGTGCTTATGTTACAGAAAAAATAAAAAATGTTAAGGACTCCCCGTCGGGGAATCGAACCCTGGTCTCCCACGTAACAGGCGGGGATACTCACCACTATACTAACGAGGAATAACTTGACATGTGTTTTTGGGAAAACTCCCTCCAATAGGGAGATTTTAATGCCATCTCTGCCGCTTATCAGAAGATGCACAACTTAAATCAACATTTTGCTGAATGGTAAGCTGCTTTGCTTGATGCAAAAGTAAAAAAAAATGAGTAGTTAGCGGGATTGTTGCCAAACAGAGAGAATTGAAAAAAAACATAGACTGCATTATTTACATGACCCTGAGTAAAGAGAGTGTAAGATTAAGCTAAAGCAGTATTTTCCTAGCACAGTATATATTTGCCCACTGTTTTTTGGGTTTTCGTCAGGAGACACGCCTGTACAGTCATGCATGGATAATCTGCTACACTACAATATGACTCGAAGGACATTTTATGAAATTAATGCTCCAAAACATTTCAAAAAGATGTTTCTTATCCCTTTCAAGAAATATATTTAGCTATATTTCCCTGCATATTTTTATCTCTTTTTATGCATAATAATGGCTTGCTTTAATTCTGTTACCTTTTGCCATTAACACTCATTAAAAATGCCCTGCTAAATGACGTAAAACAACTGACACAAAATATTGTGGCACAGAGGACAATAGTATATGTTTTCTAAAATTGGAAATTTTTATGTTTTTGGCTAATCTAAAGTGTTTGTTAATCACCTGATAAATTAAATTTTTGGCCAAAATGATTTTTTCTAAATGACTTTAAAAGAAAGTGTACATAAACTATGAATGTGGGCAAAAAAGGTAAGTTGTATTTAAACTAAGGTTAATGCATAAATATTACTGTCTTTTCCTGCATCACGGCAGGAAATAATCGTACTAGCATGCAACACTTCCCACAAGTGCTTATGTTACAGAAAAAATAAAAATTGTTAAGGACTCCCCGTCGGGGAATCGAACCCCGGTCTCCCGCGTGACAGGCAGGGATACTCACCACTATACTAACGAGGAATAACTTGACATGTGTTTTTGGGAAAACTCCCTCCAATGGGGAGATTTTAATGCCATCTCTGCCGCTAATCAGAAGATGCACAACTTAAATCAACATTTTGCTGAATGGTAAGCTGCTTTGCTTGATGCAAAAGTAAACAAAAATGTGTAGTTAGCGGGATTGTTGCCAAACAGAGAGAACTGAAAAAAAACATAGACTGCATTATTTACATGACCTTGAGTAGAGAGAGTGTAAGATTAAGCTAAAGCAGTATTTTCCTGGCACAGTATATATTTGCCAGCTGTTTTTCGGGTTTTCGTCAGGAGACACTCCTGTACAGTCATGCATGGATAATCTGCTACACTACAATATGACTCGAAGGACATTTTATGAAATTAATGCTCTAAAACATTTCAAAAAGATGTTTCTTATCCCTTTCAAGAAATATATTTAGCTATATTTTCCTGCATATTTTTATCTCTTTTTATGCATAATAATGGCTTGCTTTAATTCTGTTACCTTTTGCCATTAACACTCATTGAAAATGCCCTGCTAAATGACGTAAAACAACTGAAACAAAATATTGTGGCACAGAGGACAATAGTATATGTTTTCTAAAATTGGGAATTTTTTATGTTTTTGGCTAATCTAAAGTGTTTGTTAATCACCTGATAAATTAAATTTTTGGCCAAAATGATTTTTTCTAAATGACTTTAAAAGAAAGTGTACATAAACTATGAATGTGGGCAAAAAAGGTAAGTTGTATTTAAACTAAGGTTAATGCATAAATATTACTGTCTTTTCCTGCATCACGGCAGGAAATAATCGTACTAGCATGCAACACTTCCCACAAGTGCTTATGTTACAGAAAAAATAAAAAATGTTAAGGACTCCCCGTCGGGGAATCGAACCCTGGTCTCCCGCGTGACAGGCGGGGATACTCACCACTATACTAACGAAGAATAACTTGACATTTGTTTTTTGGTAAACTCCCTCCAATGGGGAGATTTTAATGCCATCTCTGCCGCTAATCAGAAGATGCACAACTTAAATTAACATTTTGCTGAATGGTAAGCTACTTTGCTTGATGCAAAAGTAAACAAAAATGTGTAGTTAGCGGGATTGTTGCCAAACAGAGAGAATTAAAAAAAAACATAGACTGCATTATTTACATGACCTTGAGTAGAGAGAGTGTAAGATTAAGCTAAAGCAGTATTTTCCTGGCACAGTATATATTTGCCAGCTGTTTTTCGGGTTTTCGTCAGGAGACACTCCTGTACAGTCATGCATGGATAATCTGCTACACTACAATATGACTCGAAGGACATTTTATGAAATTAATGCTCTAAAACATTTCAAAAAGATGTTTCTTATCCCTTTCAAGAAATATATTTAGCTATATTTTCCTGCATATTTTTATCTCTTTTTATGCATAATAATGGCTTGCTTTAATTCTGTTACCTTTTGCCATTAACACTCATTGAAAATGCCCTGCTAAATGACGTAAAACAACTGACACAAAATATTGTGGCACAGAGGACAATAGTATATGTTTTCTAAAATTGGGAATTTTTTATGTTTTTGGCTAATCTAAAGTGTTTGTTAATCACCTGATAAATTAAATTTTTGGCCAAAATGATTTTTTCTAAATGACTTTAAAAGAAAGTGTACATAAACTATGAATGTGGGCAAAAAAGGTAAGTTGTATTTAAACTAAGGTTAATGCATAAATATTACTGTCTTTTCCTGCATCACGGCAGGAAATAATCGTACTAGCATGCAACACTTCCCACAAGTGCTTATGTTACAGAAAAAATAAAAAATGTTAAGGACTCCCCGTCGGGGAATCGAACCCCGGTCTCCCGCGTGACAGGCGGGGATACTCACCACTATACTAACGAAGAATAACTTGACATTTGTTTTTGGGAAAACTCCCTCCAATGGGGAGATTTTAATGCCATCTCTGCCGCTAATCAGAAGATGCACAACTTAAATTAACATTTTGCTGAATGGTAAGCTACTTTGCTTGATGCAAAAGTAAACAAAAATGTGTAGTTAGCGGGATTGTTGCCAAACAGAGAGAATTCAAAAAAAACATAGACTGCATTATTTACATGACCTTGAGTAGAGAGAGTGTAAGATTAAGCTAAAGCAGTATTTTCCTGGCACAGTATATATTTGCCAGCTGTTTTTCGGGTTTTCGTCAGGAGACACTCCTGTACAGTCATGCATGGATAATCTGCTACACTACAATATGACTCGAAGGACATTTTATGAAATTAATGCTCTAAAACATTTCAAAAAGATGTTTCTTATCCCTTTCAAGAAATATATTTAGCTATATTTTCCTGTATATTGTTATCCCTTTTTATGCATAATAATGGCTTGCTTTAATTCTGTTACCTTTTGCCATTAACACTGATTAAATATGCCCTGCTAAATGACGTAAAACAACTGACACAAAATATTTTCTCACAGAGGACAATAGTATATGTTTTATAAACTTGGGAATTTTTAATGTTTTTGGCTAATCTAAAGTGTTTGTTAATCACCTGATAAATTACATTTTTGGCCAAAATGATTTTTTCTTAATGACTTTAAAAGAAAGTGTACATAAACTATGAATGTGGGCAAAAAAGGTAAGTTGTATTTAAACTAAGGTTAATGCATAAATATTACTGTATTTTCCTGCATCACGGCAGGAAATAATCGTACTAGCATGCAACACTTCCCACAAGTGCTTATGTTACAGAAAAAATAAAAATTGTTAAGGACTCCCGTCAGGGAATCGAACCCCGGTCTCCCGCGTGACAGGCGGGGATACTCACCACTATACTAACGAGGAATAACTTGACATGTGTTTTTGGGAAAACTCCCTCCAATAGGGAGATTTTAATGCCATCTCTGCCGCTAATCAGAAGATGCACAACTTAAATCAACATTTTGCTGAATGGTAAGCTGCTTTGCTTGATGCAAAAGTAAAAAAAAATGAGTAGTTAGCGGGATTGTTGCCAAACAGAGAGAATTGAAAAAAAACATAGACTGCATTATTTACATGACCCTGAGTAAAGAGAGTGTAAGATTAAGCTAAAGCAGTATTTTCCTGGCACAGTATATATTTGCCCACTGTTTTTTGGGTTTTCGTCAGGAGACACTCCTGTACAGTCATGCATGGATAATCTGCTACACTACAATATGACTCGAAGGACATTTTATGAAATTAATGCTCCAAAACATTTCAAAAAGATGTTTCTTATCCCTTTCAAGAAATATATTTAGCTATATTTTCCTGCATATTTTTATCTCTTTTTATGCATAATAATGGCTTGCTTTAATTCTGTTACCTTTTGCCATTAACACTCATTAAAAATGCCCTGCTAAATGACGTAAAACAACTGACACAAAATATTGTGGCACAGAGGACAATAGTATATGTTTTCTAAAATTGGGAAATTTTTATGTTTGTGGCTAATCTAAAGTGTTTGTTAATCACCTGATAAATTAAATTTTTGGCCAAAATGATTTTTTCTAAATGACTTTAAAAGAAAGTGTACATAAACTATGAATGTGGGCAAAAAAGGTAAGTTGTATTTAAACTAAGGTTAATGCATAAATATTACTGTCTTTTCCTGCATCACGGCAGGAAATAATCGTACTAGCATGCAACACTTCCCACAAGTGCTTATGTTACAGAAAAAATAAAAATTGTTAAGGACTCCCCATCGGGGAATCGAACCCCGGTCTCCCGCGTGACAGGCAGGGATACTCACCACTATACTAACGAGGAATAACTTGACATGTGTTTTTGGGAAAACTCCCTCCAATGGGGAGATTTTAATGCCATCTCTGCCGCTAATCAGAAGATGCACAACTTAAATCAACATTTTGCTGAATGGTAAGCTGCTTTGCTTGATGCAAAAGTAAACAAAAATGTGTAGTTAGCGGGATTGTTGCCAAACAGAGAGAATTGAAAAAAAACATAGACTGCATTATTTACATGACCCTGAGTAAAGAGAGTGTAAGATTAAGCTAAAGCAGTATTTTCCTGGCACAGTATATATTTGCCCACTGTTCTTTGGGTTTTCGTCAGGAGACACTCCTGTACAGTCATGCATGGATAATCTGCTACACTACAATATGACTCGAAGGACATTTTATGAAATTAATGCTCTAAAACATTTCAAAAAGATGTTTCTTATCCCTTTTAAGAAATATATTTAGCTATATTTTCCTGCATATTTTTATCTCTTTTTATGCATAATAATGGCTTGCTTTAATTCTGTTACCTTTTGCCATTAACACTCATTGAAAATGCCCTGCTAAATGACGTAAAACAACTGACACAAAATATTGTGGCACAGAGGACAATAGTATATGTTTTCTAAAATTGGGAATTTTTTATGTTTTTGGCTAATCTAAAGTGTTTGTTAATCACCTGATAAATTAAATTTTTGGCCAAAATGATTTTTTCTAAATGACTTTAAAAGAAAGTGTACATAAACTATGAATGTGGGCAAAAAAGGTAAGTTGTATTTAAACTAAGGTTAATGCATAAATATTACTGTCTTTTCCTGCATCACGGCAGGAAATAATCGTACTAGCATGCAACACTTCCCACAAGTGCTTATGTTACAGAAAAAATAAAAAATGTTAAGGACTCCCCGTCGGGGAATCGAACCCCGGTCTCCTGCGTGACAGGTGGGGATACTCACCACTATACTAACGAGGAATAACTTGACATGTGTTTTTGGGAAAACTCCCTCCAATGGGGAGATTTTAATGCCATCTCTGCCGCTAATCAGAAGATGCACAACTTAAATCAACATTTTGCTGAATGGTAAGCTACTTTGCTTGATGCAAGAGTAAACAAAAATGTGTAGTTAGCGGGATTGTTGCCAAACAGAGAGAATTCAAAAAAACCATAGACTGCATTATTTACATGACCTTGAGTAGAGAGAGTGTAAGATTAAGCTAAAGCAGTATTTTCCTGGCACAGTATATATTTGCCAGCTGTTTTTCGGGTTTTCGTCAGGAGACACTCCTGTACAGTCATGCATGGATAATCTGCTACACTACAATATGACTCGAAGGACATTTTATGAAATTAATGCTCTAAAACATTTCAAAAAGATGTTTCTTATCCCTTTCAAGAAATATATTTAGCTATATTTTCCTGCATATTGTTATCCCTTTTTATGCATAATAATGGCTTGCTTTAATTCTGTTACCTTTTGCCATTAACACTGATTAAATATGCCCTGCTAAATGACGTAAAACAACTGACACAAAATATTTTCTCACAGAGGACAATAGTATATGTTTTATAAAATTGGGAATTTTTAATGTTTTTGGCTAATCTAAAGTGTTTGTTAATCACCTGATAAATTACATTTTTGGCCAAAATGATTTTTTCTAAATGACTTTAAAAGAAAGTGTACATAAACTATGAATGTGGGCAAAAAAGGTAAGTTGTATTTAAACTAAGGTTAATGCATAAATATTACTGTCTTTTCCTGCATCACGGCAGGAAATAATCGTACTAGCATGCAACACTTCCCACAAGTGCTTATGTTACAGAAAAAATAAAAAATGTTAAGGACTCCCCGTCGGGGAATCGAACCCCGGTCTCCCACGTGACAGGCGGGGATACTCACCACTATACTAACAAGGAATAACTTGACATGCGTTTTTGGGAAAACTCCCTCCAATGGGGAGATTTTAATGCCATCTCTGCCGCTAATCAGAAGATGCACAACTTAAATTAACATTTTGCTGAATGGTAAGCTACTTTGCTTGATGCAAAAGTAAACAAAAATGTGTAGTTAGCGGGATTGTTGCCAAACAGAGAGAACTGAAAAAAAACATAGACTGCATTATTTACATGACCTTGAGTAGAGAGAGTGTAAGATTAAGCTAAAGCAGTATTTTCCTGGCACAGTATATATTTGCCAGCTGTTTTTCGGGTTTTCGTCAGGAGACACTCCTGTACAGTCATGCATGGATAATCTGCTACACTACAATATGACTCGAAGGACATTTTATGAAATTAATGCTCTAAAACATTTCAAAAAGATGTTTCTTATCCCTTTCAAGAAATATATTTAGCTATATTTTCCTGCATATTTTTATCTCTTTTTATGCATAATAATGGCTTGCTTTAATTCTGTTACCTTTTGCCATTAACACTCATTAAAAATGCCCTGCTAAATGACGTAAAACAACTGAAACAAAATATTGTGGCACAGAGGACAATAGTATATGTTTTCTAAAATTGGGAATTTTTTATGTTTTTGGCTAATCTAAAGTGTTTGTTAATCACCTGATAAATTAATTTTTTGGCCAAAATGATTTTTTCTAAATGACTTTAAAAGAGAGTGTACATAAACTATGAATGTGGGCAAAAAAGGTAAGTTGTATTTAAACTAAGGTTAATGCATAAATATTACTGTCTTTTCCTGCATCACGGCAGGAAATAATCGTACTAGCATGCAACACTTCCCACAAGTGCTTATGTTACAGAAAAAATAAAAAATGTTAAGGACTCCCCGTCGGGGAATCGAACCCCGGTCTGCCACGTGACAGGCGGGGATACTCACCACTATACTAACAAGGAATAACTTGACATGTGTTTTTGGGAAAACTCCCTCCAATGGGGAGATTTTAATGCCATCTCTGCCGCTAATCAGAAGATGCACAACTTAAATTAACATTTTGCTGAATGGTAAGCTACTTTGCTTGATGCAAAAGTAAACAAAAATGTGTAGTTAGCGGGATTGTTGCCAAACAGAGAAAACTGAAAAAAACATAGACTGCATTATTTACATGACCTTGAGTAGAGAGAGTGTAAGATTAAGCTAAAGCAGTATTTTCCTGGCACAGTATATATTTGCCAGCTGTTTTTCGGGTTTTCGTCAGGAGACACTCCTGTACAGTCATGCATGGATAATCTGCTACACTACAATATGACTCGAAGGACATTTTATGAAATTAATGCTCTAAAACATTTCAAAAAGATGTTTCTTATCCCTTTCAAGAAATATATTTAGCTATATTTTCCTGCATATTGTTATCCCTTTTTATGCATAATAATGGCTTGCTTTAATTCTGTTACCTTTTGCCATTAACACTGATTAAATATGCCCTGCTAAATGACGTAAAACAACTGACACAAAATATTTTCTCACAGAGGACAATAGTATATGTTTTATAAAATTGGGAATTTTTTATGTTTTTGGCTAATCTAAAGTGTTTGTTAATCACCTGATAAATTACATTTTTGGCCAAAATGATTTTTTCTAAATGACTTTAAAAGAAAGTGTACATAAACTATGAATGTGGGCAAAAAAGGTAAGTTGTATTTAAACTAAGGTTAATGCATAAATATTACTGTCTTTTCCTGCATCACGGCAGGAAATAATCGTACTAGCATGCAACACTTCCCACAAGTGCTTATGTTACAGAAAAAATAAAAATTGTTAAGGACTCCCCGTCAGGGAATCGAACCCCGGTCTCCCGCGTGACAGGCGGGGATACTCATCACTATACTAACGAGGAATAACTTGACATATGTTTTTGGGAAAACTCCCTCCAATAGGGAGATTTTAATGCCATCTCTGCCGCTAATCAGAAGATGCACAACTTAAATCAACATTTTGCTGAATGGTAAGCTGCTTTGCTTGATGCAAAAGTAAAAAAAAATGAGTAGTTAGCGGGATTGTTGCCAAACAGAGAGAATTGAAAAAAAACATAGACTGCATTATTTACATGACCCTGAGTAAAGAGAGTGTAAGATTAAGCTAAAGCAGTATTTTCCTGGCACAGTATATATTTGCCCACTATTTTTTGGGTTTTCGTCAGGAGACACTCCTGTACAGTCATGCATGGATAATCTGCTACACTACAATATGACTCGAAGGACATTTTATGAAATTAATGCTCCAAAACATTTCAAAAAGATGTTTCTTATCCCTTTCAAGAAATATATTTAGCTATATTTTCCTGCATATTTTTATCTCTTTTTATGCATAATAATGGCTTGCTTTAATTCTGTTACCTTTTGCCATTAACACTCATTAAAAATGCCCTGCTAAATGACGTAAAACAACTGACACAAAATATTGTGGCACAGAGGACAATAGTATATGTTTTCTAAAATTGGGAATTTTTTATGTTTTTGGCTAATCTAAAGTGTTTGTTAATCACCTGATAAATTAAATTTTTGGCCAAAATGATTTTTTCTAAATGACTTTAAAAGAAAGTGTACATAAACTATGAATGTGGGCAAAAAAGGTAAGTTGTATTTAAACTAAGGTTAATGCATAAATATTACTGTCTTTTCCTGCATCACGGCAGGAAATAATCGTACTAGCATGCAACACTTCCCACAAGTGCTTATGTTACAGAAAAAATAAAAAATGTTAAGGACTCCCCATCGGGGAATCGAACCCCGGTCTCCCGCGTGACAGGCAGGGATACTCACCACTATACTAACGAGGAATAACTTGACATGTGTTTTTGGGAAAACTCCCTCCAATGGGGAGATTTTAATGCCATCTCTGCCGCTAATCAGAAGATGCACAACTTAAATCAACATTTTGCTGAATGGTAAGCTGCTTTGCTTGATGCAAAAGTAAACAAAAATGTGTAGTTAGCGGGATTGTTGCCAAACAGAGAGAATTGAAAAAAAACATAGACTGCATTATTTACATGACCCTGAGTAAAGAGAGTGTAAGATTAAGCTAAAGCAGTATTTTCCTGGCACAGTATATATTTGCCCACTGTTCTTTGGGTTTTCGTCAGGAGACACTCCTGTACAGTCATGCATGGATAATCTGCTACACTACAATATGACTCGAAGGACATTTTATGAAATTAATGCTCCAAAACATTTCAAAAAGATGTTTCTTATCCCTTTCAAGAAACATATTTAGCTATATTTTCCTGCATATTTTTTATCTCTTTTTATGCATAATAATGGCTTGCTTTAATTCTGTTACCTTTTGCCATTAACACTCATTAAAAATGCCCTGCTAAATGACGTAAAACAACTGACACAAAATATTGTGGCACAGAGGACAATAGCATATGTTTTCTAAAATTGGGAATTTTTTATGTTTTTGGCTAATCTAAAGTGTTTGTTAATCACCTGATAAATTAAATTTTTGGCCAAAATGATTTTTTCTAAATGACTTTAAAAGAAAGTGTACATAAACTATGAATGTGGGCAAAAAAGGTAAGTTGTATTTAAACTAAGGTTAATGCATAAATATTACTGTCTTTTCCTGCATCACGGCAGGAAATAATCGTACTAGCATGCAACACTTCCCACAAGTGCTTATGTTACAGAAAAAATAAAAATTGCTAAGGACTCCCCGTCAGGGAATCGAACCCCGGTCTCCCGCGTGACAGGCGGGGATACTCACCACTATACTAACGAGGAACAACTTGAGATGTGTTTTTGGGAAAACTCCCTCCAATGGGGAGATTTCAATGCCATCTCTGCCGCTAATCAGAAGATGTACAACTTAAATCAACATTTTGCTGAATGGTAAGCTGCTTTGCTTGATGCAAAAGTAAAAAAAAAATGTGTAGTTAGCGGGATTGTTGCCAAACAGAGAGAATTGAAAAAAACATAGACTGCATTATTTACATGACCCTGAGTAAAGAGAGTGTAAGATTAAGCTAAAGCAGTATTTTCCTGGCACAGTATATATTTGCCCACTGTTTTTTGGGTTTTCGTCAGGAGACACTCCTGTACAGTCATGCATGGATAATCTGCTACACTACAATATGACTCGAAGGACATTTTATGAAATTAATGCTCTAAAACATTTCAAAAAGATGTTTCTTATCCCTTTCAAGAAATATATTTAGCTATATTTTCCTGCATATTTTTATCTCTTTTTATGCATAATAATGGCTTGTTTTAATTCTGTTACCTTTTGCCATTAACACTCATTAAAAATGCCCTGCTAAATGACGTAAAACAACTGACACAAAATATTTTGGCACAGAGGACAATAGTATATGTTTTCTAAAATTGGGAATTTTTTATGTTTTTGGCTAATCTAAAGTGTTTGTTAATCACCTGATAAATTAAATTTTTGGCCAAAATGATTTTTTCTAAATGACTTTAAAAGAAAGTGTACATAAACTATGAATGTGGGCAAAAAAGGTAAGTTGTATTTAAACTAAGGTTAATGCATAAATATTACTGTCTTTTCCTGCATCACGGCAGGAAATAATCGTACTAGCATGCAACACTTCCCACAAGTGCTTATGTTACAGAAAAAATAAAAAATGTTAAGGACTCCCCGTCGGGGAATGGAACCCCGGTCTCCCACGTGACAGGCGGGGATACTCACCACTATACTAACGAGGAATAACTTGACATGTTGACATGTTGACATGTTGACATGTTGACATGTTGACATGTTGACATGTTGACATGTGTTTTTGGGAAAACTCTCTCCAATGGGGAGATTTTAATGCCATCTCTGCCGCTAATCAGAAGATGCACAACTTAAATTAACATTTTGCTGAATGGTAAGCTACTTTGCTTAATGCAAAAGTAAACAAAGATGTGTAGTTAGCGGGATTGTTGCCAAACAGAGAGAACTGAAAAAAAACATAGACTGCATTATTTACATGACCTTGAGTAGAGAGAGTGTAAGATTAAGCTAAAGCAGTATTTTCCTGGCACAGTATATATTTGCCCACTGTTTTTTGGGTTTTCGTCAGGAGACACTCCTGTACAGTCATGCATGGATAATCTGCTACACTACAATATGACTCGAAGGACATTTTATGAAATTAATGCTCTAAAACATTTCAAAAAGATGTTTCTTATCCCTTTCAAGAAATATATTTAGCTATATTTTCCTGCATATTTTTATCTCTTTTTATGCATAATAATGGCTTGCTTTAATTCTGTTACCTTTTGCCATTAACACTCATTAAAAATGCCCTGCTAAATGACGTAAAACAACTGACACAAAATATTGTGGCACAGAGGACAATAGTATATGTTTTCTAAAATTGGGAATTTTTTATGTTTTTGGCTAATCTAAAGTGTTTGTTAATCACCTGATAAATTAAATTTTTGGCCAAAATGATTTTTTCTAAATGACTTTAAAAGAAAGTGTACATAAACTATGAATGTGGGCAAAAAAGGTAAGTTGTATTTAAACTAAGGTTAATGCATAAATATTACTGTCTTTTCCTGCATCACGGCAGGAAATAATCGTACTAGCATGCAACACTTCCCACAAGTGCTTATGTTACAGAAAAAATAAAAATTGTTAAGGACTCCCTGTCAGGGATTCGAACCCCGGTCTCCCACTTGACAGGCAGGGATACTCACCACTATACTAACGAGGAATAACTTGACATGTGTTTTTGGGAAAACTCCCTCCAATGGGGAGATTTTAATGCCATCTCTGCCGCTAATCAGAAGATGCACAACTTAAATCAACATTTTGCTGAATGGTAAGCTACTTTGCTTGATGCAAAAGTAAACAAAAATGTGTAGTTAGCGGGATTGTTGCCAAACAGAGAGAATTGAAAAAAAACATAGACTGCATTATTTACATGACCTTGAGTAGAGAGAGTGTAAGATTAAGCTAAAGCAGTATTTTCCTGGCACAGTATATATTTGCCCACTGTTTTTTGGGTTTTCGTCAGGAGACACTCCTGTACAGTCATGCATGGATAATCTGCTACACTACAATATGACTCGAAGGACATTTTATGAAATTAATGCTCCAAAACATTTCAAAAAGATGTTTCTTATCCCTTTCAAGAAATATATTTAGCTATATTTTCCTGCATATTTTTATCTCTTTTTATGCATAATAATGGCTTGCTTTAATTCTGTTACCTTTTGCCATTAACACTCATTAAAAATGCCCTGCTAAATGACGTAAAACAACTGACACAAAATATTGTGGCACAGAGGACAATAGTATATGTTTTCTAAAATTGGGAATTTTTTATGTTTTTGGCTAATCTAAAGTGTTTGTTAATCACCTGATAAATTAAATATTTGGCCAAAATGATTTTTTCTAAATGACTTTAAAAGAAAGTGTACATAAACTATGAATGTGGGCAAAAAATGTAAGTTGTATTTAAACTAAGGTTAATGCATAAATATTACTGTCTTTTCCTGCATCACGGCAGGAAATAATCGTACTAGCATGCAACACTTCCCACAAGTGCTTATGTTACAGAAAAAATAAAAAATGTTAAGGACTCCCCGTCGGGGAATCGAACCCCGGTCTCCCACGTGACAGGCGGGGATACTCACCACTATACTAATGAGGAATAACTTGACATGTGTTTTTGGGAAAACTCCCTCCAATGGGGAGATTTTAATGCCATCTCTGCCGCTAATCAGAAGATGCACAACTTAAATTAACATTTTGCTGAATGGTAAGCTACTTTGCTTGATGCAAAAGTAAACAAAAATGTGTAGTTAGCGGGATTGTTGCCAAACAGAGAGAACTGAAAAAAAACATAGACTGCATTATTTACATGACCTTGAGTAGAGAGAGTGTAAGATTAAGCTAAAGCAGTATTTTCCTGGCACAGTATATATTTGCCAGCTGTTTTTCGGGTTTTCGTCAGGAGACACTCCTGTACAGTCATGCATGGATAATCTGCTACACTACAATATGACTCGAAGGACATTTTATGAAATTAATGCTCCAAAACATTTCAAAAAGATGTTTCTTATCCCTTTCAAGAAATATATTTAGCTATATTTTCCTGCATATTTTTATCTCTTTTTATGCATAATAATGGCTTGCTTTAATTCTGTTACCTTTTGCCATTAACACTCATTAAAAATGCCCTGCTAAATGACGTAAAACAACTGACACAAAATATTGTGGCACAGAGGACAATAGTATATGTTTTCTAAAATTGGGAATTTTTTATGTTTTTGGCTAATCTAAAGTGTTTGTTAATCACCTGATAAATTAAATTTTTGGCCAAAATGATTTTTTCTAAATGACTTTAAAAGAAAGTGTACATAAACTATGAATGTGGGCAAAAAAGGTAAGTTGTATTTAAACTAAGGTTAATGCATAAATATTACTGTCTTTTCCTGCATCACGGCAGGAAATAATCGTACTAGCATGCAACACTTCCCACAAGTGCTTATGTTACAGAAAAAATAAAAATTGTTAAGGACTCCCTGTCAGGGAATCGAACCCCGGTCTCCCACGTGACAGGCAGGGATACTCACCACTATACTAACGAGGAATAACTTGACATGTGTTTTTGGGAAAACTCCCTCCAATGGGGAGATTTTAATGCCATCTCTGCCGCTAATCAGAAGATGCACAACTTAAATCAACATTTTGCTGAATGGTAAGCTACTTTGCTTGATGCAAAAGTAAACAAAAATGTGTAGTTAGCGGGATTGTTGCCAAACAGAGAGAATTGAAAAAAAACATAGACTGCATTATTTACATGACCTTGAGTAGAGAGAGTGTAAGATTAAGCTAAAGCAGTATTTTCCTGGCACAGTATATATTTGCCCACTGTTTTTTGGGTTTTCGTCAGGAGACACTCCTGTACAGTCATGCATGGATAATCTGCTACACTACAATATGACTCGAAGGACATTTTATGAAATTAATGCTCCAAAACATTTCAAAAAGATGTTTCTTATCCCTTTCAAGAAATATATTTAGCTATATTTTCCTGCATATTTTTATCTCTTTTTATGCATAATAATATCTTGCTTTAATTCTGTTACCTTTTGCCATTAACACTCATTAAAAATGCCCTGCTAAATGACGTAAAACAACTGACACAAAATATTGTGGCACAGAGGACAATAGTATATGTTTTCTAAAATTGGGAATTTTTTATGTTTTTGGCTAATCTAAAGTGTTTGTTAATCACCTGATAAATTAAATTTTTGGCCAAAATGATTTTTTCTAAATGACTTTAAAAGAAAGTGTACATAAACTATGAATGTGGGCAAAAAATGTAAGTTGTATTTAAACTAAGGTTAATGCATAAATATTACTGTCTTTTCCTGCATCACGGCAGGAAATAATCGTACTAGCATGCAACACTTCCCACAAGTGCTTATGTTACAGAAAAAATAAAAAATGTTAAGGACTCCCCGTTGGGGAATCGAACCCCGGTCTCCCACGTGACAGGCGGGGATACTCAGCACTATACTAACGATGAATAACTTGACATGTGTTTTTGGGAAAACTCCCTCCAATGGGGAGATTTTAATGCCATCTCTGCCGCTAATCAGAAGATGTACAACTTAAATCAACATTTTGCTGAATGGTAAGCTGCTTTGCTTGATGCAAAAGTAAACAAAAATGTGTAGTTAGCGGGATTGTTGCCAAACAGAGAGAATTGAAAAAAAACATAGACTGCATTATTTACATGACCTTGAGTAGAGAGAGTGTAAGATTAAGCTAAAGCAGTATTTTCTTGGCACAGTATATATTTGCCCACTGTTTTTTGGGTTTTCGTCAGGAGACACTCCTGTACAGTCATGCATGGATAATCTGCTACACTACAATATGACTCGAAGGACATTTTATGAAATTAATGCTCCAAAACGTTTCAAAAAGATGTTTCTTATCCCTTTCAAGAAATATATTTAGCTATATTTTCCTGCATATTTTTATCTCTTTTTATGCATAATAATGGCTTGCTTTAATTCTGTTACCTTTTGCCATTAACACTCATTAAAAATGCCCTGCTAAATGACGTAAAACAACTGACACAAAATATTGTGGCACAGAGGACAATAGTATATATTTTCTAAAATTGGGAATTTTTTATTTTTTTGGCTAATCTAAAGTGTTTGTTAATCACCTGATAAATTAAATTTTTGGCCAAAATGATTTTTTCTAAATGACTTTAAAAGAAAGTGTACATAAGCTATGAATGTGGGCAAAAAATGTAAGTTGTATTTAAACTAAGGTTAATGCATAAATATTACTGTCTTTTCCTGCATCACGGCAGGAAATAATCGTACTAGCATGCAACACTTCCCACAAGTGCTTATGTTACAGAAAAAATAAAAAATGTTAAGGACTCCCTGTCGGGGAATCGAACCCCGGTCTCCCACGTGACAGGCGGGGATACTCAGCACTATACTAACGAGGAATAACTTGACATGTGTTTTTGGGAAAACTCCCTCCAATGGGGAGATTTTAATGCCATCTCTGCCGCTAATCAGATAATGCACAACTTAAATTAACATTTTGCTGAATGGTAAGCTACTTTGCTTGATGGAAAAGTAAACAAAAATGTGTAGGTAGCGGGATTGTTGCCAAACAGAGAGAACTGAAAAAAAACATAGACTGCATTATTTACATGACCTTGAGTAGAGAGAGTGTAAGATTAAGCTAAAGCAGTATTTTCCTGGCACAGTATATATTTGCCAGCTGTTTTTCGGGTTTTCGTCAGGAGACACTCCTGACCAGTCATGCATGGATAATCTGCTACACTACAATATGACTCGAAGGACATTTTATGAAATTAATGCTCTAAAACATTTCAAAAAGATGTTTCTTATCCCTTTCAAGAAATATATTTAGCTATATTTTCCTGCATATTTTTATGCATAATAATGGCTTGCTTTAATTCTGTTACCTTTTGCCATTAACACTCATTAAAAATGCCCTGCTAAATGACGTAAAACAACTGACACAAAATATTGTGGCACAGAGGACAATAGTATATGTTTTCTAAAATTGGGAATTTTTTATGTTTTTGGCTAATCTAAAGTGTTTGTTAATCACCTGATAAATTAAATTTTTGGCCAAAATGATTTTTTCTAAATGACTTTAAAAGAAAGTGTACATAAACTATGAATGTGGGCAAAAAAGGTAAGTTGTATTTAAACTAAGGTTAATGCATAAATATTACTGTCTTTTCCTGCATCACGGCAGGAAATAATCGTACTAGCATGCAACACTTCCCACAAGTGCTTATGTTACAGAAAAAATAAAAAATGTTAAGGACTCCCCATCGGGGAATCGAACCCCGGTCTCCCGCATGACAGGCGGGGATACGCACCACTATACTAACGAGGAATAACTTGACATGTGTTTTTGGGAAAACTCCCTCCAATGGGGAGATTTCAATGCCATCTCTACCGCTAATCAGAAGATGTACAACTTAAATCAACATTTTGCTGAATGGTAAGCTGCTATGCTTGATGCAAAAGTAAAAAAAAATGTGTAGTTAGCGGGATTGTTGCCAAACAGAGAGAATTGAAAAAAACATAGACTGCATTATTTACATGACCCTGAGTAAAGAGAGTGTAAGATTAAGCTAAAGCAGTATTTTCCTGGCACAGTATATATTTGCCCACTTTTTTTTGGGTTTTCGTCAGGAGACACTCCTGTACAGTCATGCATGGATAATCTGCTACACTACAATATGACTCGAAGGACATTTTATGAAATTAATGCTCTAAAACATTTCAAAAAGATGTTTCTTATCCCTTTCAAGAAATATATTTAGCTATATTTTCCTGCATATTTTTATCTCTTTTTATGCATAATAATGGCTTGCTTTAATTCTGTTACCTTTTGCCATTAACACTCATTAAAAATGCCCTGCTAAATGATGTAAAACAACTGACACAAAATATTGTGGCACAGAGGACAATAGTATATGTTTTCTAAAATTGGGAATTTTTTATGTTTTTGGCTAATCTAAAGTGTTTGTTAATCACCTGATAAATTAAATTTTTGGCCAAAATGATTTTTTCTAAATGACTTTAAAAGAAAGTGTACATAAACTATGAATGTGGGCAAAAAAGGTAAGTTGTATTTAAACTAAGGTTAATGCATAAATATTACTGTCTTTTCCTGCATCACGGCAGGAAATAATCGTACTAGCATGCAACACTTCCCACAAGTGCTTATGTTACAGAAAAAATAAAAAATGTTAAGGACTCCCCGTCGGGGAATCGAACCCCAGTCTCCCGCGTGACAGGCGGGGATACTCACCACTATACTAACGAGGAATAACTTGACATGTGTTTTTGGGAAAACTCCCTCCAATGGGGAGATTTTAATGCCATCTCTGCCGCTAATCAGAAGATGCACAACTTAAATTAACATTTTGCTGAATGGTAAGCTACTTTGCTTGATGCAAAAGTAAACAAAAATGTGTAGTTAGCGGGATTGTTGCCAAACAGAGAGAATTGAAAAAAAACATAGACTGCATTATTTACATGACCTTGAGTAGAGAGAGTGTAAGATTAAGCTAAAGCAGTATTTTCCTGGCACAGTATATATTTGCCAGCTGTTTTTCGGGTTTTCGTCAGGAGACACTCCTGTACAGTCATGCATGGATAATCTGCTACACTACAATATGACTCGAAGGACATTTTATGAAATTAATGCTCTAAAACATTTCAAAAAGATGTTTCTTATCCCTTTCAAGAAATATATTTAGCTATATTTTCCTGCATATTGTTATCCCTTTTTATGCATAATAATAGCTTGCTTTAATTCTGTTACCTTTTGCCATTAACACTGATTAAATATGCCCTGCTAAATGACGTAAAACAACTGACACAAAATATTTTGTCACAGAGGACAATAGTATATGTTTTATAAAATTGGGAATTTTTAATGTTTTTGGCTAATCTAAAGTGTTTGTTAATCACCTGATAAATTACATTTTTGGCCAAAATGATTTTTTCTAAATGACTTTAAAAGAAAGTGTACATAAACTATGAATGTGGGCAAAAAAGGTAAGTTGTATTTAAACTAAGGTTAATGCATAAATATTACTGTCTTTTCCTGCATCACGGCAGGAAATAATCGTACTAGCATGCAACACTTCCCACAAGTGCTTATGTTACAGAAAAAATAAAAATTGTTAAGGACTCCCCGTCAGGGAATCGAACCCCGGTCTCCCGCATGACAGGCGGGGATACTCACCACTATACTAACGAGGAACAACTTGACATGTGTTTTTGGGAAAACTCCCTCCAATGGGGAGATTTTAATGCCATCTCTAGCGCTAATCAGAAGATGTACAACTTAAATCAACATTTTGCTGAATGGTACGCTGCTTTGCTTGATGCAAAAGTAAAAAAAAATGTGTAGTTAGCGGGATTGTTGCCAAACAGAGAGAATTGAAAAAAACATAGACTGCATTATTTACATGACCCTGAGTAAAGAGAGTGTAAGATTAAGCTAAAGCAGTATTTTCCTGGCACAGTATATATTTACCAGCTGTTTTTCGGGTTTTCGTCAGGAGACATTCCTGTACAGTCATGCATGGATAATCTGCTACACTACAATATGACTCGAAGGACCTTTTATGAAATTAATGCTCCAAAACATTTCAAAAAGATGTTTCTTATCCCTTTCAAGAAATATATTTAGCTATATTTTCCTGCATATTGTTATCCCTTTTTATGCATAATAATGGCTTGCTTTAATTCTGTTACCTTTTGCCATTAACACTGATTAAATATGCCCTGCTAAATGACGTAAAACAACTGACACAAAATATTTTGTCACAGAGGACAATAGTATATGTTTTATAAAATTGGGAATTTTTAATGTTTTTGGCTAATCTAAAGTGTTTGTTAATCACCTGATAAATTAAATTTTTGGCCAAAATGATTTTTTCTAAATGACTTTAAAAGAAAGTGTACATAAACTATGAATGTGGGCAAAAAAGGTAAGTTGTATTTAAACTAAGGTTAATGCATAAATATTACTGTCTTTTCCTGCATCACGGCAGGAAATAATCGTACTAGCATGCAACACTTCCCACAAGTGCTTATGTTACAGAAAAAATAAAAAATGTTAAGGACTCCCCGTCGGGGAATCGAACCCCGGTCTCCGACGTGACAGGCGGGGATACTCACCACTATACTAACGAGGAATAACTCGACATGTGTTTTTGGGAAAACTCTCCAATGGGGAGATTTTAATGCCATCTCTGCCGCTAATCAGAAGATGCACAACTTAAATTAACATTTTGCTGAATGGTAAGCTACTTTGCTTGATGCAAAAGTAAACAAAAATGTGTAGTTAGCGGGATTGTTGCCAAAAAGAGAGAACTGAAAAAAAACATAGACTGCATTATTTACATGACCTTGAGTAGAGAGAGTGTAAGATTAAGCTAAAGCAGTATTTTCCTGGAACGGTATATATTTGCCCACTGTTTTTTGGGTTTTCGTCAGGAGACACTCCTGTACAGTCATGCATGGATAATCTGCTACACTACAATATGACTCGAAGGACATTTTATGAAATTAATGCTCCAAAACATTTCAAAAAGATGTTTCTTATCTCTTTCAAGAAATATATTTAGCTATATTTTCCTGCATATTTTTATCTCTTTTTATGCATAATAATGGCTTGCTTTAATTCTGTTACCTTTTGCCATTAACACTCATTAAAAATGCCCTGCTAAATGACGTAAAACAACTGACACAAAATATTGTGGCACAGAGGACAATAGTATATGTTTTCTAAAATTGGGAATTTTTTATGTTTTTGGCTAATCTAAAGTGTTTGTTAATCACCTGATAAATTAAATTTTTGGCCAAAATGATTTTTTCTAAATGACTTTAAAAGAACGTGTACATAAACTATGAATGTGGGCAAAAAAGGTAAGTTGTATTTAAACTAAGGTTAATGCATAAATATTACTGTCTTTTCCTGCATCACGGCAGGAAATAATCGTACTAGCATGCAACACTTCCCACAAGTGCTTATGTTACAGAAAAAATAAAAAATGTTAAGGACTCCCCGTCGGGGAATCGAACCCCGGTCTCCCGCGTGACAGGCGGGGATACTCACCACTATACTAACGAGGAATAACTTGACATGTGTTTTTGGGAAAACTCCCTCCAATGGGGAGATTTTAATGCCATCTCTGCCGCTAATCAGAAGATGCACAACTTAAATTAACATTTTGCTGAATGGTAAGCTACTTTGCTTGATGCAAAAGTAAACAAAAATGTGTAGTTAGCGGGATTGTTGCCAAACAGAGAGAATTGAAAAAAAACATAGACTGCATTATTTACATGACCTTGAGTAGAGAGAGTGTAAGATTAAGCTAAAGCAGTATTTTCCTGGCACAGTATATATTTGCCAGCTGTTTTTTGGGTTTTCGTCAGGAGACACTCCTGTACAGTCATGCATGGATAATCTGCTACACTACAATATGACTCGAAGGACATTTTATGAAATTAATGCTCTAAAACATTTCAAAAAGATGTTTCTTATCCCTTTCAAGAAATATATTTAGCTATATTTTCCTGCATATTGTTATCCCTTTTTATGCATAATAATGGCTTGCTTTAATTCTGTTACCTTTTGCCATTAACACTGATTAAATATGCCCTGCTAAATGACGTAAAACAACTGACACAAAATATTTTGTCACAAAGGACAATAGTATATGTTTTATAAAATTGGGAATTTTTAATGTTTTTAGCTAATCTAAAGTGTTTGTTAATCACCTGATAAATTACATTTTTGGCCAAAATGATTTTTTCTAAATGACTTTAAAAGAAAGTGTACATAAACTATGAATGTGGGCAAAAAAGGTAAGTTGTATTTAAACTAAGGTTAATGCATAAATATTACTGTCTTTTCCTGCATCACGGCAGGAAATAATCGTACTAGCATGCAACACTTCCCACAAGTGCTTATGTTACAGAAAAAATAAAAATTGTTAAGGACTCCCCGTCAGGGAATCGAACCCCGGTCTCCCACGTGACAGGCAGGGATACTCACCACTATACTAACGAGGAATAACTTGACATGTGTTTTTGGGAAAACTCCCTCCAATGGGGTGATTTTAATGCCATCTCTGCCGCTAATCAGAAGATGCACAACTTAAATCAACATTTTGCTGAATGGTAAGCTGCTTTGCTTGATGCAAAAGTAAACAAAAATGTGTAGTTAGCGGGATTGTTGCCAAACAGAGAGAATTGAAAAAAAACATAGACTGCATTATTTACATGACCTTGAGTAGAGAGAGTGTAAGATTAAGCTAAAGCAGTATTTTCCTGGCACAGTATATATTTGCCCACTGTTTTTTTGGGTTTTCGTCAGGAGACACTCCTGTACAGTCATGCATGGATAATCTGCTACACTACAATATGACTCGAAGGACATTTTATGAAATTAATGCTCCAAAACATTTCAAAAAGATGTTTCTTATCCCTTTCAAGAAATATATTTAGCTATATTTTCCTGCATATTTTTATCTCTTTTTATGCATAATAATGGCTTGCTTTAATTCTGTTACCTTTTGCCATTAACACTCATTAAAAATGCCCTGCTAAATGACGTAAAACAACTGACACAAAATATTTTGTCACAGAGGACAATAGTATATGTTTTATAAAATTGGGAATTTTTAATGTTTTTGGCTAATCTAAAGTGTTTGTTAATCACCTGATAAATTAAATTTTTGGCCAAAATGATTTTTTCTAAATGACTTTAAAAGAAAGTGTACATAAACTATGAATGTGGGCAAAAAAGGTAAGTTGTATTTAAACTAAGGTTAATGCATAAATATTACTGTCTTTTCCTGCATCACGGCAGGAAATAATCGTACTAGCATGCAACACTTCCCACAAGTGCTTATGTTACAGAAAAAATAAAAATTGTTAAGGACTCCCCGTCAGGGAATCGAACCCCGGTCTCCCGCGTGACAGGCAGGGATACTCACCACTATACTAACGAGGAACAACTTGGCATGTGCTTTTGGGAAAACTCCCTCCAATGGGGAGATTTCAATGCCATCTCTGCCGCTAATCAGAAGATGTACAACTTAAATCAACATTTTGCTGAATGGTAAGCTGCTTTGCTTGATGCAAAAGTAAAAAAAAATGTGTAGTTAGCGGGATTGTTGCCAAACAGAGAGAATTGAAAAAAACATAGACTGCATTATTTACATGACCTTGAGTAGAGAGAGTGTAAGATTAAGCTAAAGCAGTATTTTCCTGGCACAGTATATATTTGCCCACTGTTTTTTGGGTTTTCGTCAGGAGACACTCCTGTACAGTCATGCATGTATAATCTGCTACACTACAATATGACTCGAAGGACATTTTATGAAATTAATGCTCCAAAACATTTCAAAAAGATGTTTCTTATCCCTTTCAAGAAATATATTTAGCTATATTTTCCTGCATATTTTTATCTCTTTTTATGCATAATAATGGCTTGCTTTAATTCTGTTACCTTTTGCCATTAACACTCATTAAAAATGCCCTGCTAAATGACGTAAAACAACTGACACAAAATATTGTGGCACAGAGGACAATAATATATGTTTTCTAAAATTGGGAATTTTTTATGTTTTTGGCTAATCTAAAGTGTTTGTTAATCACCTGATAAATTAAATTTTTGGCCAAAATGATTTTTTCTAAATGACTTTAAAAGAAAGTGTACATAAACTATGAATGTGGGCAAAAAAGGTAAGTTGTATTTAAACTAAGGTTAATGCATAAATATTACTGTCTTTTCCTGCATCACGGCAGGAAATAATCGTACTAGCATGCAACACTTCCCACAAGTGCTTATGTTACAGAAAAAATAAAAAATATTAAGGACTCCCCGTTGGGGAATCGAACCCCGGTCTCCTGCGTGACAGGTGGGGATACTCACCACTATACTAACGAGGAATAACTTGACATGTGTTTTTGGGAAAACTCCCTCCAATGGGGAGATTTCAATGCCATCACTGCCGCAAATCAGAAGAAAAATCAACATTTTGCTGAATGGTAAGCTGCTTTGCTTGATGCAAAAGTAAAAAAAAATGTGTAGTTAGCGGGATTGTTGCCAAACAGAGAGAATTGAAAAAAAACATAGACTGCATTATTTACATGACCTTGAGTAGAGAGAGTGTAAGATTAAGCTAAAGCAGTATTTTCCTGGCACAGTATATATTTGCCAGCTGTTTTTCGGGTTTTCATCAGGAGACACTCCTGTACCGTCATGCATGGATAATCTGCTACACTACAATATGACTCGAAGGACATTTTATGAAATTAATGCTCCAAAACATTTCAAAAAGATTTTTCTTATCCCTTTCAAGAAATATATTTAGCTATATTTTCCTGCATTTTGTTATCCCTTTTTATGCATAATAATGGCTTGCTTTAATTCTGTTACCTTTTGCCATTAACACTGATTAAATATGCCCTGCTAAATGACGTAAAACAACTGACACAAAATATTTTGTCACAGAGGACAATAGTGTATGTTTTCTAAAATTGGGAATTTTTAATGTTTTTGGCTAATCTAAAGTGTTTGTTAATCACCTGATAAATTAAATTTTTGGCCAAAATGATTTTTTCTAAATGACTTTAAAAGAAAGTGTACATAAACTATGAATGTGAGCAAAAAAGGTAAGTTGTATTTAAACTAAGGTTAATGCATAAATATTACTGTCTTTTCCTACATCACGGCAGGAAATAATCGTACTAGCATGCAACACTAACCATAAGTGCTTATGTTACAGTAAAAAGAAAAAAGTTAAAAACTCCCCATCGGGGAATCGAACCCCGGTCTCCTGCGTGACAGGCGGGGATAATCACCACTATACTAATGAGGAATAGCTTGACACGTGTGTTTGGGAAAATTCCCTCCAATGGGGAGATTTCAATGCCATCACTGCCGCTAACCAAAAGATGCACAACTTAAATCAACATTTTGCTGAATGGTAAGCTGCTTTGCTTGATGCAAAAGTAAAAAAAAATGTGCAGTTAGCGGGATTGTTGCCAAACAGAGAGAATTGAAAAAAAACATACACTGCATTATTTACATGACCCTGAGTAAAGAGAGTGTAAGATTAAGCTAAAGCAGTATTTTCCTGGCACAGTATATATTTGCCCACTGTTTTTTGGGTTTTCGTCAGGAGACACTCCTGTACAGTCATGCATGGATAATCTGCTACACTACAATATGACTCGAAGGACATTTTATGAAATTAATGCTCCAAAACATTTCAAAAAGATGTTTCTTATCCCGTTCAAGAAATATATTTAGCTATATTTTCCTGCATATTGTTATCCCTTTTTATGCATAATAATGGCTTGCTTTAATTCTGTTACCTTTTGCCATTAACACTCATTAAAAATGCCCTGCTAAATGACGTAAAACAACTGACACAAAATATTTTGGCACAGAGGACAATAGTATATGTTTTCTAAAATTGGGAATTTTTTATGTTTTTGGCTAATCTAAAGTGTTTGTTAATCACCTGATAAATTAAATTTTTGGCCAAAATGATTTTTTCTAAATGACTTTAAAAGAAAGTGTACATAAACTTTGAATGTGGGCAAAAAAGGTAAGTTGTATTTAAACTAAGGTTAATGCATAAATATTACTGTCTTTTTCCTGCATTATGGCAGGAAATAATCGTACTAGCATGCAACACTTCCCATAAGTGCTTATGTTAAGGTAAAAAGAAAAAAAGTTAAAAACTCCCCATTGGGGAATAGAACCCCGGTCTCCTGCGTGACAGGCGGGGAAAATCACCACTATACTAACGAGGAATAGCTTGACACGTGTGTTTGGGAAAATTCCCTCCAATGGGGAGATTTCAATGCCATCACTGCCGCTAATCAGAAGATGCACAACTTAAATCAACATTTTGCTAAATGGTAAGCTGCTTTGCTTGATGCAAAAGTAAAAAAAAATGTGTAGTTAGCGGGATTGTTGCCAAACAGAGAGAATTGAAAAAAAACATAGACTGCATTATTTACATGACCCTCAGTAAAGAGAGTGTAAGATTAAGCTAAAGCAGTATTTTCCTGGCACAGTATATATTTGCCCACTGTTTTTTGGGTTTTCGTCAGGAGACACTCCTGTACAGTCATGCATGGATAATCTGCTACACTACAATATGACTCGAAGGACATTTTATGAAATTAATGCTCCAAAACATTTCAAAAAGATGTTTCTTATCCCTTTCAAGAAATATATTTAGCTATATTTTCCTGCATATTGTTATCCCTTTTTATGCATAATAATGGCTTGCTTTAATTCTGTTACCTTTTGCCATTAACACTCATTAAAAATGCCCTGCTACATGACGTAAAACAACTGACACAAAATATTGTGGCACAGAGGACAATAGTATATGTTTTCTAATATTGGGAATTTTTTATGTTTTTGGCTAATCTAAAGTGTTTGTTAATCACCTGATAAATTAAATTTTTGGCCAAAATGATTTTTTCTAAATGACTTTAAAAGAAAGTGTACATAAACTTTGAATGTGGGCAAAAAAGGTAAGTTGTATTTAAACTAAGGTTAATGCATAAATATTACTGTCTTTTTCCTGCATTATGGCAGGAAATAATCGTACTAGCATGCAACACTTCCCATAAGTGCTTATGTTAAGGTAAAAAGAAAAAAAGTTAAAAACTCCCCATTGGGGAATAGAACCCCGTTCTCCTGCATGACAGGCGGGGAAAATCACCACTATACTAACGAGGAATAGCTTGACACGTGTGTTTGGGAAAATTCCCTCCAATGGGGAGATTTCAATGCCATCACTGCCGCTAATCAGAAGATGCACAACTTAAATCAACATTTTGCTAAATGGTAAGCTGCTTTGCTTGATGCAAAAGTAAAAAAAAATGTGTAGTTAGCGGGATTGTTGCCAAACAGAGAGAATTGAAAAAAAACATAGACTGCATTATTTACATGACCATGAGTAAAGAGAGTGTAAAATTAAGCTAAAGCAGTATTTTCCTGGCACAGTATATATTTGCCCACTGTTTTTTGGGTTTTCGTCAGGAGACACTCCTGTACAGTCATGCATGGATAATCTGCTACACTACAATATGACTCGAAGGACATTTTATGAAATTAATGCTCCAAAACATTTCAAAAAGATGTTTCTTATCCCTTTCAAGAAATATATTTAGCTATATTTTCCTGCATATTGTTATCCCTTTTTATGCATAATAATGGCTTGCTTTAATTCTGTTACCTTTTGCCATTAACACTCATTAAAAATGCCCTGCTAAATGACGTAAAACAACTGACACAAAATATTGTGGCACAGAGGACAATAGTATATAATTTCTAAAATTGGGAATTTTTTATGTTTTTGAGTAATCTAAAGTGTTTGTTAATCACCTGATAAATTACATTTTTGGCCAAAATGATTTTTTCTAAATGACTTTAAAAGAAAGTGTACATAAACTATGAATGTGGGCAAAAAAGGTAAGTTGTATTTAAACTAAGGTTAATGCATAAATATTACTGTCTTTTCCTGCATCACGGCAGGAAATAATCGTACTAGCATGCAACACTACCCACAAGTGCTTATGTTACAGAAAAAATAAAAAATGTTAAGGACTCCCCGTCGGGGAATTGAACCCCGGTCTCCCACGTGACAGGCGGGGATACTCACCACTATACTAACGAGGAATAACTTGACATGTGCTTTTGGGAAAACTCCCTCCAATGGGGAGAATTCAATGCCATCACTGCCGCTAATCTTAAGATGCACAACTTAAATCAACATTTTGCTGAATGGTACGCTGCTTTGCTTGATGCAAAAGTAAAAAAAAATGTGTAGTTAGCGGGATTGTTGCCAAACAGAGAGAATTGAAAAAAAAC
Organism: Mixophyes fleayi; assembly: GCF_038048845.1. NCBI lineage: Eukaryota > Metazoa > Chordata > Amphibia > Anura > Limnodynastidae > Mixophyes > Mixophyes fleayi. The sequence goes on from NC_134411.1 coordinate 66,300,284, forward strand.
ATAGACTGCATTATTTACATGACCCTGAGTAAAGAGAGTGTAAGATTAAGCTAAAGCAGTATTTTCCTGGCACAGTATATATTTGCCCACTGTTTTTTGGGTTTTCGTCAGGAGACACTCCTGTACAGTCATGCATGGATAATCTGCTACACTACAATATGACTCGAAGGACATTTTATGAAATTAATGCTCCAAAACATTTCAAAAAGATGTTTCTTTTCCCTTTCAAGAAATATATTTAGCTATATTTTCCTGCATATTGTTATCCCTTTTTATGCATAATAATGGCTTGCTTTAATTCTGTTACCTTTTGCCATTAACACTCATTAAAAATGCCCTGCTAAATGACGTAAAACAACTGACACAAAATATTGTGGCACAGAGGACAATAGTATATGTTTTCTAAAATTGGGAATTTTTTATGTTTTTGACTAATCTAAAGTGTTTGTTAATCACCTGATAAATTAAATTTTTGGCTAAAATGATTTTTTCTAAATGACTTTAAAAGAAAGTGTACATAAACTTTGAATGTGGGCAAAATAGGTAAGTTGTATTTAAACTAAGGTTAATGCATAAATATTACTGTCTTTTCCTGCATCACGGCAGGAAATAATCGTACTAGCATGCAACACTTCCCACCAGTGCTTATGTTACAGAAAAAATAAAAAATGTTAAGGGCTCCCCGTCGGGGAATCGAACCCCGGTCTCCCGCGTGACAGGTGGGGATACTCACCACTATACTAACGAGGAATAACTTGACATGTGTATTTGGGAAAACTCCCTCCAATGGGGAGATTTCAATGCCATCACTGCCGCTAATCAGAAGATGCACAACTTAAATCAACATTTTGCTGAATGGTAAGCTGCTTTGCTTGATGCAAAAGTAAAAAAAAATGTGTAGTTAGCGGGATTGTTGCCAAACAGAGAGAATTGAAAAAAAAACATAGACTGCATTATTTAAATGACTCTGAGTAAAGAGAGTGTAAGATTAAGCTAAAGCAGTATTTTCCTGGCACAGTATATATTTGCCCACTGTTTTTTGGGTTTTCGTCAGGAGACACTCCTGTACAGTCATGCATGGATAATCTGCTACACTACAATATGACTCGAAGGACATTTTATGAAATTAATGCTCCAAAACATTTCAAAAAGATGTTTCTTTTCCCTTTCAAGAAATATATTTAGCTATATTTTCCTGCATATTGTTATCCCTTTTTATGCATAATAATGGCTTGCTTTAATTCTGTTACCTTTTGCCATTAACACTCATTAAAAATGCCCTGCTAAATGACGTAAAACAACTGACACAAAATATTGTGGCACAGAGGACAATAGTATATGTTTTCTAAAATTGGGAATTTTTTATGTTTTTGACTAATCTAAAGTGTTTGTTAATCACCTGATAAATTAAATTTTTGGCTAAAATGATTTTTTCTAAATGACTTTAAAAGAAAGTGTACATAAACTTTGAATGTGGGCAAAAAAGGTAAGTTGTATTTAAACTAAGGTTAATGCATAAATATTACTGTCTTTTCCTGCATCACGGCAGGAAATAATCGTACTAGCATGCAACACTTCCCACCAGTGCTTATGTTACAGAAAAAATAAAAAATGTTAAGGGCTCCCCGTCGGGGAATCGAACCCCGGTCTCCCGCGTGACAGGTGGGGATACTCACCACTATACTAACGAGGAATAACTTGACATGTGTATTTGGGAAAACTCCCTCCAATGGGGAGATTTCAATGCCATCACTGCCGCTAATCAGAAGATGCACAACTTAAATCAACATTTTGCTGAATGGTAAGCTGCTTTGCTTGATGCAAAAGTAAAAAAAAATGTGTAGTTAGCGGGATTGTTGCCAAACAGAGAGAATTGAAAAAAAAACATAGACTGCATTATTTAAATGACTCTGAGTAAAGAGAGTGTAAGATTAAGCTAAAGCAGTATTTTCCTGGCACAGTATATATTTGCCCACTGTTTTTTGGGTTTTCGTCAGGAGACACTCCTGTACAGTCATGCATGGATAATCTGCTACACTACAATATGACTCGAAGGACATTTTATGAAATTAATGCTCCAAAACATTTCAAAAAGATGTTTCTTATCCCTTTCAAGAAATATATTTAGCTATATTTTCCTGCATATTGTTATCCCTTTTTATGCATAATAATGGCTTGCTTTAATTCTGTTACCTTTTGCCATTAACACTCATTAAAAATGCCCTGCTAAATGACGTAAAACAACTTACACAAAATATTGTGGCACAGAGGACAATAATATATGTTTTCTAAAATTGGGAATTTTTTATGTTTTTGACTAATCTAAAGTGTTTGTTAATCACCTGATAAATTAAATTTTTGGCCAAAATGATTTTTTCTAAATGACTTTAAAAGAAAGTGTACATAAACTATGAATGTGGGCAAAAAAGGTAAGTTGTATTTAAACTAAGGTTAATGCATAAATATTACTGTCTTTTCCTGCATCACGGTAGGAAATAATCGTACTAGCATGCAACACTTCCCACAAGTGCTTATGTTACAGTAAAAAGAAAAAAAGTTAAGAGCTCCCCGTCAGGGAATCGAACCCCGGTCTACTGCGTGACAGGTGGGGATACTCACCACTATACTAACGAGGAATAACTTGACATGTGATTTTGGGAAAACTCCCTCCAATGGGGAGATTTCAATGCCATCACTGCCGCTAATCAGAAGATGCACAACTTAAATCAACATTTTGCTGAATGGTACGCTGCTTTGCTTGATGCAAAAGTAAAAAAAAATGTGTAGTTAGCGGGATTGTTGCCAAACAGAGAGAATTGAAAAAAAACATAGACTGCATTATTTACATGACCCTGAGTAAAGAGAGTGTAAGATTAAGCTAAAGCAGTATTTTCCTGGCACAGTATATATTTGCCCACTGTTTTTTGGGTTTTCGTCAGGAGACACTCCTGTACAGTCATGCATGGATAATCTGCTACACTACAATATGACTCGAAGGACATTTTATGAAATTAATGCTCCAAAACATTTCAAAAAGATGTTTCTTATCCATTTCAAGAAATATATTTAGCTATATTTTCCTGCATATTTTTATCCCTTTTTATGCATAATAATGGCTTGCTTTAATTCTGTTACCTTTTGCCATTAACACTCATTAAAAATGCCCTGCTAAATGACGTAAAACAACTGACACAAAATATTGTGGCACAGAGGACAATAGTATATGTTTTCTAAAATTGGGAATTTTTTATGTTTTTGGCTAATCTAAAGTGTTTGTTAATCACCTGATTAATTAAATTTTTGGCGAAAATTATTTTTTCTAAATGACTTTAAAAGAAAGTGTACATAAACTATGAATGTGGGCAAAAAAGGTAAGTTGTATTTAAACTAAGGTTAATGCATAAATATTACTGTCTTTTCCTGCATCACAGCAGGAAATAATTGTACTAGCATGCAACACTTCCCACAAGTGCTTATGTTACAGAAAAAATAAAAAATGTTAAGGACTCCCCTTCGGGGAATCGAACCCCGGTCTACTGCGTGACAGGTGGGGATACCCACCACTATACTAACGAGGAATAACTTGACATGTGCTTTTGGGAAAACTCCCTCCAATGGGGAGATTTCAATGCCATCACTGCCGCTAATCAGAAGATGCACAACTTAAATCAACATTTTGCTGAATGGTACGCTGCTTTGATTGATGCAAAAGTAAAAAAAAATGTGTAGTTAGCGGGATTGTTGCCAAACAGAGAGAATTGAAAAAAAACATAGACTGCATTATTTACATGACCCTGAGTAAAGAGAGTGTAAGATCAAGCTAAAGCAGTATTTTCCTGGCACAGTATATATTTGCCCACTGTTTTTTGGGTTTTCGTCAGGAGACACTCCTGTACAGTCATGCATGGATAATCTGCTACACTACAATATGACTCGAAGGACATTTTATGAAATTAATGCTCCAAAACATTTCAAAAAGAAGTTTCTTATCCCTTTCAAGAATTATATTTAACTATATTTTCCTGCATATTTTTATCCCTTTTTATGCATAATAATGGTTTGCTTTAATTTTGTTACCTTTTGCCATTAACACTCATTAAAAATGCCCTGCTAAATGACATAAAACAACTGACACAAAATATTGTGGCACAGAGGACAATAGTATATGTTTTCTAAAATTGGGAATTTTTAATGTTTTTGACTAATCTAAAGTGTTTGTTAATCACCTGATAAATAAAATTTTTGGCCAAAATGATTTTTTCTAAATGACTTTAAAAGAAAGTGTACATAAACTTTGAATGTGGGCAAAAAAGGTAAGTTGTATTTAAACTAAGGTTAATGCATAAATATTACTGTCTTTTCCTGCATCATGGCAGGAAATAATCGTACTAGCATGCAACACTTCCCACAAGTGCTTATGTTACAGAAAAAATAAAAAATGTTAAGGACTCCCTGTCGGGGAATTGAACCCCGGTCTCCCACGTGACAGGCGGGGATACTCACCACTATACTAACGAGGAATAACTTGACATGTGCTTTTGGGCAAACTCCCTCCAATGGGGAGATTTCAATGCCATCACTGCCGCTAATCAGAAGATGCACAACTTAAATTAACATTTTGCTGAATGGTAAGCTGCTTTGCTTGATGCAAAAGTAAAAAAAAATGTGCAGTTAGCGGGATTGTTGCCAAACAGAGAGAATTGAAAAAAAACATACACTGCATTATTTACATGACCCTGAGTAAAGAGAGTGTAAGATTAAGCTAAAGCAGTATTTTCCTGGCACAGTATATATTTGCCCACTGTTTTTTGGGTTTTCGTCAGGAGACACTCCTGTACAGTCATGCATGGATAATCTGCTACACTACAATATGACTCGAAGGACATTTTATGAAATTAATGCTCCAAAACATTTCAAAAAGATGTTTCTTATCCCGTTCAAGAAATATATTTAGCTATATTTTCCTGCATATTGTTATCCCTTTTTATGCATAATAATGGCTTGCTTTAATTCTGTTACCTTTTGCCATTAACACTCATTAAAAATGCCCTGCTAAATGACGTAAAACAACTGACACAAAATATTTTGGCACAGAGGACAATAGTATATGTTTTCTAAAATTGGGAATTTTTTATGTTTTTGGCTAATCTAAAGTGTTTGTTAATCACCTGATAAATTAAATTTTTGGCCAAAATGATTTTTTCTAAATGACTTTAAAAGAAAGTGTACATAAACTTTGAATGTGGGCAAAAAAGGTAAGTTGTATTTAAACTAAGGTTAATGCATAAATATTACTGTCTTTTTCCTGCATTATGGCAGGAAATAATCGTACTAGCATGCAACACTTCCCATAAGTGCTTATGTTAAGGTAAAAAGAAAAAAAGTTAAAAACTCCCCATTGGGGAATAGAACCCCGGTCTCCTGCGTGACAGGCGGGGAAAATCACCACTATACTAACGAGGAATAGCTTGACACGTGTGTTTGGGAAAATTCCCTCCAATGGGGAGATTTCAATGCCATCACTGCCGCTAATCAGAAGATGCACAACTTAAATCAACATTTTGCTAAATGGTAAGCTGCTTTGCTTGATGCAAAAGTAAAAAAAAATGTGTAGTTAGCGGGATTGTTGCCAAACAGAGAGAATTGAAAAAAAACATAGACTGCATTATTTACATGACCCTCAGTAAAGAGAGTGTAAGATTAAGCTAAAGCAGTATTTTCCTGGCACAGTATATATTTGCCCACTGTTTTTTGGGTTTTCGTCAGGAGACACTCCTGTACAGTCATGCATGGATAATCTGCTACACTACAATATGACTCGAAGGACATTTTATGAAATTAATGCTCCAAAACATTTCAAAAAGATGTTTCTTATCCCTTTCAAGAAATATATTTAGCTATATTTTCCTGCATATTGTTATCCCTTTTTATGCATAATAATGGCTTGCTTTAATTCTGTTACCTTTTGCCATTAACACTCATTAAAAATGCCCTGCTACATGACGTAAAACAACTGACACAAAATATTGTGGCACAGAGGACAATAGTATATGTTTTCTAATATTGGGAATTTTTTATGTTTTTGGCTAATCTAAAGTGTTTGTTAATCACCTGATAAATTAAATTTTTGGCCAAAATGATTTTTTCTAAATGACTTTAAAAGAAAGTGTACATAAACTTTGAATGTGGGCAAAAAAGGTAAGTTGTATTTAAACTAAGGTTAATGCATAAATATTACTGTCTTTTTCCTGCATTATGGCAGGAAATAATCGTACTAGCATGCAACACTTCCCATAAGTGCTTATGTTAAGGTAAAAAGAAAAAAAGTTAAAAACTCCCCATTGGGGAATAGAACCCCGTTCTCCTGCATGACAGGCGGGGAAAATCACCACTATACTAACGAGGAATAGCTTGACACGTGTGTTTGGGAAAATTCCCTCCAATGGGGAGATTTCAATGCCATCACTGCCGCTAATCAGAAGATGCACAACTTAAATCAACATTTTGCTAAATGGTAAGCTGCTTTGCTTGATGCAAAAGTAAAAAAAAATGTGTAGTTAGCGGGATTGTTGCCAAACAGAGAGAATTGAAAAAAAACATAGACTGCATTATTTACATGACCATGAGTAAAGAGAGTGTAAGATTAAGCTAAAGCAGTATTTTCCTGGCACAGTATATATTTGCCCACTGTTTTTTGGGTTTTCGTCAGGAGACACTCCTGTACAGTCATGCATGGATAATCTGCTACACTACAATATGACTCGAAGGACATTTTATGAAATTAATGCTCCAAAACATTTCAAAAAGATGTTTCTTATCCCTTTCAAGAAATATATTTAGCTATATTTTCCTGCATATTGTTATCCCTTTTTATGCATAATAATGGCTTGCTTTAATTCTGTTACCTTTTGCCATTAACACTCATTAAAAATGCCCTGCTAAATGACGTAAAACAACTGACACAAAATATTGTGGCACAGAGGACAATAGTATATAATTTCTAAAATTGGGAATTTTTTATGTTTTTGACTAATCTAAAGTGTTTGTTAATCACCTGATAAATTACATTTTTGGCCAAAATGATTTTTTCTAAATGACTTTAAAAGAAAGTGTACATAAACTATGAATGTGGGCAAAAAAGGTAAGTTGTATTTAAACTAAGGTTAATGCATAAATATTACTGTCTTTTCCTGCATCACGGCAGGAAATAATCGTACTAGCATGCAACACTACCCACAAGTGCTTATGTTACAGAAAAAATAAAAAATGTTAAGGACTCCCCGTCGGGGAATTGAACCCCGGTCTCCCACGTGACAGGCGGGGATACTCACCACTATACTAACGAGGAATAACTTGACATGTGCTTTTGGGAAAACTCCCTCCAATGGGGAGAATTCAATGCCATCACTGCCGCTAATCTTAAGATGCACAACTTAAATCAACATTTTGCTGAATGGTACGCTGCTTTGCTTGATGCAAAAGTAAAAAAAAATGTGTAGTTAGCGGGATTGTTGCCAAACAGAGAGAATTGAAAAAAAACATAGACTGCATTATTTACATGACCCTGAGTAAAGAGAGTGTAAGATTAAGCTAAAGCAGTATTTTCCTGGCACAGTATATATTTGCCCACTGTTTTTTGGGTTTTCGTCAGGAGACACTCCTGTACAGTCATGCATGGATAATCTGCTACACTACAATATGACTCGAAGGACATTTTATGAAATTAATGCTCCAAAACATTTCAAAAAGATGTTTCTTTTCCCTTTCAAGAAATATATTTAGCTATATTTTCCTGCATATTGTTATCCCTTTTTATGCATAATAATGGCTTGCTTTAATTCTGTTACCTTTTGCCATTAACACTCATTAAAAATGCCCTGCTAAATGACGTAAAACAACTGACACAAAATATTGTGGCACAGAGGACAATAGTATATGTTTTCTAAAATTGGGAATTTTTTATGTTTTTGACTAATCTAAAGTGTTTGTTAATCACCTGATAAATTAAATTTTTGGCTAAAATGATTTTTTCTAAATGACTTTAAAAGAAAGTGTACATAAACTTTGAATGTGGGCAAAAAAGGTAAGTTGTATTTAAACTAAGGTTAATGCATAAATATTACTGTCTTTTCCTGCATCACGGCAGGAAATAATCGTACTAGCATGCAACACTTCCCACCAGTGCTTATGTTACAGAAAAAATAAAAAATGTTAAGGGCTCCCCGTCGGGGAATCGAACCCCGGTCTCCCGCGTGACAGGTGGGGATACTCACCACTATACTAACGAGGAATAACTTGACATGTGTATTTGGGAAAACTCCCTCCAATGGGGAGATTTCAATGCCATCACTGCCGCTAATCAGAAGATGCACAACTTAAATCAACATTTTGCTGAATGGTAAGCTGCTTTGCTTGATGCAAAAGTAAAAAAAAATGTGTAGTTAGCGGGATTGTTGCCAAACAGAGAGAATTGAAAAAAAAACATAGACTGCATTATTTAAATGACCCTGAGTAAAGAGAGTGTAAGATTAAGCTAAAGCAGTATTTTCCTGGCACAGTATATATTTGCCCACTGTTTTTTGGGTTTTCGTCAGGAGACACTCCTGTACAGTCATGCATGGATAATCTGCTACACTACAATATGACTCGAAGGACATTTTATGAAATTAATGCTCCAAAACATTTCAAAAAGATGTTTCTTATCCCTTTCAAGAAATATATTTAGCTATATTTTCCTGCATATTGTTATCCCTTTTTATGCATAATAATGGCTTGCTTTAATTCTGTTACCTTTTGCCATTAACACTCATTAAAAATGCCCTGCTAAATGACGTAAAACAACTTACACAAAATATTGTGGCACAGAGGACAATAATATATGTTTTCTAAAATTGGGAATTTTTTATGTTTTTGACTAATCTAAAGTGTTTGTTAATCACCTGATAAATTAAATTTTTGGCCAAAATGATTTTTTCTAAATGACTTTAAAAGAAAGTGTACATAAACTATGAATGTGGGCAAAAAAGGTAAGTTGTATTTAAACTAAGGTTAATGCATAAATATTACTGTCTTTTCCTGCATCACGGTAGGAAATAATCGTACTAGCATGCAACACTTCCCACAAGTGCTTATGTTACAGTAAAAAGAAAAAAAGTTAAGAGCTCCCCGTCAGGGAATCGAACCCCGGTCTACTGCGTGACAGGTGGGGATACTCACCACTATACTAACGAGGAATAACTTGACATGTGATTTTGGGAAAACTCCCTCCAATGGGGAGATTTCAATGCCATCACTGCCGCTAATCAGAAGATGCACAACTTAAATCAACATTTTGCTGAATGGTACGCTGCTTTGCTTGATGCAAAAGTAAAAAAAAATGTGTAGTTAGCGGGATTGTTGCCAAACAGAGAGAATTGAAAAAAAACATAGACTGCATTATTTACATGACCCTGAGTAAAGAGAGTGTAAGATTAAGCTAAAGCAGTATTTTCCTGGCACAGTATATATTTGCCCACTGTTTTTTGGGTTTTCGTCAGGAGACACTCCTGTACAGTCATGCATGGATAATCTGCTACACTACAATATGACTCGAAGGACATTTTATGAAATTAATGCTCCAAAACATTTCAAAAAGATGTTTCTTATCCATTTCAAGAAATATATTTAGCTATATTTTCCTGCATATTTTTATCCCTTTTTATGCATAATAATGGCTTGCTTTAATTCTGTTACCTTTTGCCATTAACACTCATTAAAAATGCCCTGCTAAATGACGTAAAACAACTGACACAAAATATTGTGGCACAGAGGACAATAGTATATGTTTTCTAAAATTGGGAATTTTTTATGTTTTTGGCTAATCTAAAGTGTTTGTTAATCACCTGATTAATTAAATTTTTGGCGAAAATTATTTTTTCTAAATGACTTTAAAAGAAAGTGTACATAAACTATGAATGTGGGCAAAAAAGGTAAGTTGTATTTAAACTAAGGTTAATGCATAAATATTACTGTCTTTTCCTGCATCACAGCAGGAAATAATTGTACTAGCATGCAACACTTCCCACAAGTGCTTATGTTACAGAAAAAATAAAAAATGTTAAGGACTCCCCTTCGGGGAATCGAACCCCGGTCTACTGCGTGACAGGTGGGGATACTCACCACTATACTAACGAGGAATAACTTGACATGTGCTTTTGGGAAAACTCCCTCCAATGGGGAGATTTCAATGCCATCACTGCCGCTAATCAGAAGATGCACAACTTAAATCAACATTTTGCTGAATGGTACGCTGCTTTGATTGATGCAAAAGTAAAAAAAAAAATGTGTAGTTAGCGGGATTGTTGCCAAACAGAGAGAATTGAAAAAAAACATAGACTGCATTATTTACATGACCCTGAGTAAAGAGAGTGTAAGATCAAGCTAAAGCAGTATTTTCCTGGCACAGTATATATTTGCCCACTGTTTTTTGGGTTTTCGTCAGGAGACACTCCTGTACAGTCATGCATGGATAATCTGCTACACTACAATATGACTCGAAGGACATTTTATGAAATTAATGCTCCAAAACATTTCAAAAAGAAGTTTCTTATCCCTTTCAAGAATTATATTTAACTATATTTTCCTGCATATTTTTATCCCTTTTTATGCATAATAATGGTTTGCTTTAATTTTGTTACCTTTTGCCATTAACACTCATTAAAAATGCCCTGCTAAATGACGTAAAACAACTGACACAAAATATTGTGGCACAGAGGACAATAGTATATGTTTTCTAAAATTGGGAATTTTTAATGTTTTTGACTAATCTAAAGTGTTTGTTAATCACCTGATAAATAAAATTTTTGGCCAAAATGATTTTTTCTAAATGACTTTAAAAGAAAGTGTACATAAACTTTGAATGTGGGCAAAAAAGGTAAGTTGTATTTAAACTAAGGTTAATGCATAAATATTACTGTCTTTTCCTGCATCATGGCAGGAAATAATCGTACTAGCATGCAACACTTCCCACAAGTGCTTATGTTACAGAAAAAATAAAAAATGTTAAGGACTCCCTGTCGGGGAATTGAACCCCGGTCTCCCACGTGACAGGCGGGGATACTCACCACTATACTAACGAGGAATAACTTGACATGTGCTTTTGGGCAAACTCCCTCCAATGGGGAGATTTCAATGCCATCACTGCCGCTAATCAGAAGATGCACAACTTAAATTAACATTTTGCTGAATGGTAAGCTGCTTTGCTTGATGCAAAAGTAAAAAAAAATGTGTAGTTAGCGGGATTGTTGCCAAACAGAGAGAATTGAAAAAAACATAGACTGCATTATTTACATGACCTTGAGTAGAGAGAGTGTAAGATTAAGCTAAAGCAGTATTTTCCTGGCACAGTATATATTTGCCCACTGTTTTTTGGGTTTTCTTCAGGAGACACTCCTGTACAGTCATGCATGGATAATCTGCTACACTACAATATGACTCGAAGGACATTTTATGAAATTAATGCTCCAAAACATTTCAAAAAGATGTTTCTTATCCCTTTCAAGAAATATATTTAGCTATATTTTCCTGCATATTTTTATCCCTTTTTATGCATAATAATGGCTTGCTTTAATTCTGTTACCTTTTTCCATTAATACTCATTAAAAATGCCCTGCTAAATGATGTAAAACAACTGACACAAAATATTGTGGCACAGAGGACAATAGTATATGTTTTATAAAATTGGGAATTTTTTATGTTTTTGGCTAATCTAAAGTGTTTGTTAATCACCTGATAAATTAAATTTTTGGCGAAAATTATTTTTTCTAACTGACTTTAAAAGAAAGTGTACATAAACTATGAATGTGGGCAAAAAAGTTAAGTTGTATTTAAACTAAGGTTAATGCATAAATATTACATTCTTTTCCTGCATCACGGCAGGAAATAATTGTACTAGCATGTAACACTTCCCACAAGTGCTTATGTTACAGAAAAAATAAAAATTGTTAAGGACTCCCCGTCGGGGAATCGAACCCCAGTCTCCCACGTTACAGGCGAGTATACTCACAACTATACTAACGAGGAATAACTTGACATGTGTTTTTGGGAAAACTCCCTCCAATGGGGAGATTTCAATGCCATCTCTGCCGCTAATCAGAAGATGCACAACTTAAATCAACATTTTGCTGAATGGTAAGCTGCTTTGCTTGATGCAAAAGTAAAAAAAAATGTGTAGTTAGCGGGATTGTTGCCAAACAGAGAGAATTAAAAAAAAACATAGACTGCATTATTTACATGACCCTGAGTAAAGAGAGTGTAAGATTAAGCTAAAGCAATATTATCCTGGCACAGTATATATTTGCCCACTGTTTTTTGGGTTTTCGTCAGGTGACACTCCTGTACAGTCATGCATGGATAATCTGCTACACTACAATATGACTCGAAGGACATTTTATGAAATTAATGCTCCAAAACATTTCAAAAAAATGTTTCTTATCCCTTTCAAGAAATATATTTAGCTATATTTTCCTGCATATTGTTATCCCTTTTTATGCATAATAATGGCTTGCTTTAATTCTGTTACCTTTTGCCATTAACACTCATTAAAAATGCCCTGCTAAATGACGTAAAACAACTGACACAAAATATTGTGGCACAGAGGACAATAGTATATGTTTTCTAAAATTGGGAATTTTTAATGTTTTTGGCTAATCTAAAGTGTTTGTTAATCACCTGATAAATTAAATTTTTGGCCAAAATGATTTTTTCTAAATGACTTTAAAAGAAAGTGTACATAAACTTTGAATGTGGGCAAAAAAGGTAAGTTGTATTTAAACTAAGGTTAATGCATAAATATTACTGTCTTTTCCTGCATCATGGCAGGAAATAATCGTACTAGCATGCAACACTTCCCATAAGTGCTTATGTTACAGTAAAAAGACAAAATGTTAAGGACTCCTCATCGGGGAATCGAACCCCGGTCTCCCGCATGACAGGCAGGGATACTCACCACTATACTAACGAGGAATAACTTGACATGTGTTTTTGGGAAAACTCCCTCCAATGGGGAGATTTCAATGCCATCTCTGCCGCTAATCATAAGATGCAAAACTTAAATCAACATTTTGCTGAATGGTAAGCTGCTTTGCTTGATGCAAAAGTAAAAAAAAATGTGTAGTTAGCGGGATTGTTGCCAAACAGAGAGAATTGAAAAAAAACATAGACTGCATTATTTACATGACCTTGAGTAGAGAGAGTGTAAGATTAAGCTAAAGCAGTATTTTCCTGGCACAGTATATATTTGCCAGCTGTTTTTCGGGTTTTCGTCAGGAGACACTCCTGTATAGTCATGCATGGATAATCTGCTACACTACAATATGACTCGAAGGACATTTTATGAAATTAATGCTCCAAAACATTTCAAAAAGATGTTTCTTATCCCTTTCAAGAAATATATTTAGCTATACTTTCCTGCATATTGTTATCCCTTTTTATGCATAATAATGGCTTGCTTTAATTCTGTTACCTTTTTCCATTAACACTCATTAAAAATGCCCTGCTAAATGACGTAAAACAACTGACACAAAATATTGTGGCACAGAGGACAATAGTATATGTTTTCTAAAATTGGGAATTTTTAATGTTTTTGGCTAATCTAAAGTGTTTGTTAATCACCTGATAAATTACATTTTTGGCCAAAATGATTTTTTCTAAATGACTTTAAAAGAAAGTGTACATAAACTTTGAATGTGGGCAAAAAAGGTAAGTTGTATTTAAACTAAGGTTAATGCATAAATATTACTGTCTTTTCCTGCATCATGGCAGGAAATAATCGGACTAGCATGCAACACTTCCCATAAGTGCTTATGTTACAGTAAAAAGAAAAAAAAGTTAAGGACTCCCCATCGGGGAATCGAACCCCGGTCTCCCGCGTGACAGGCAGGGATACTCACCACTATACTAACGAGGAATAACTTGACATGTGTTTTTAGGAACACTCCCTCCAATGGGGAGATTTCAATGCCATCTCTGCCGCTAATCAGAAGATGCACAACTTAAATAAACATTTTGCTGAATGGTAAGCTGCTTTGCTTGATGCAAAAGTAAAAAAAAATGTGTAGTTAGCGGGATTGTTGCCAAACAGAGAGAATTGAAAAAAAACATAGACTGCATTATTTACATGACCCTGAGTAAAGAGAGTGTAAGATTAAGCTAAAGCAATATTTTCCTGGCACAGTATATATTTGCCCACTGTTTTTTGGGTTTTCGTCAGGAGACACTTCTGTACAGTCATGCATGGATAATCTGCTACACTACAATATGACTCGAAGGACATTTTATGAAATTAATGCTCCAAAACATTTCAAAAAGATGTTTCTTATCCCTTTCAAGAAATATATTTAGCTATATTTTCCTGCATATTTTTATCCCTTTTTAAGCATAATAATGGCTTGCTTTAATTCTGTTACCTTTTGCCATTAACACTCATTAAAAATGCCCTGCTAAATGACATAAAACAACTGACACAAAATATTGTGGCACAGAGGACAATAGTATATGTTTTCTAAAATTGGGAATTTTTTATGTTTTTGGCTAATCTAAAGTGTTTGTTAATCACCTGATAAATTAAATTTTTGGCCAAAATGATTTTTTCTAAATGACTTTAAAAGAAAGTGTACATAAACTTTGAATGTGGGCAAAAAAGGTAAGTTGTATTTAAACTAAGGTTAATGCATAAATATTACTGTCTTTTCCTGCATCACGGCAGGAAATAATCATACTAGCATGCAACACTTCCCACAAGTGCTTATGTTACAGAAAAAATAAAAGTTGTTAAGGACTCCCCATCGGGAAATCAAACCCCGGTCTCCCGCGTGACAGACAGGGATACTCACCAGTATACTAACGAGGAATAACTTGACATGTGTTTTTGGGAAAACTCCCTCCAATGGGGAGATTTCAATGCCATCTCTGCCGCTAATCAGAAGATGCACAACTTAAATCAACATTTTGCTGAATGGTAAGCTGCTTTGCTTGATGCAAAAGTAAAAAAAAATGTGTAGTTAGCGGGATTGTTTGCAAACAAAGAGAATTGAAAAAAAACATAGACTGCATTATTTACATGACCCTGAGTAAAGAGAGTGTAAGATTAAGCTAAAGCAGTATTTTCCTGGCACAGTATATTTTTGCCCACTGTTTTTTGGGTTTTCGTCAGGAGACACTCCTGTACAGTCATGCATGGATAATCTGCTACACTACAATATGAATCGAAGGACATTTTATGAAATTAATGCTCCAAAACATTTCAAAAAGATGTTTCTTATCCCTTTCAAGAAATATATTTAGCTATATTTTTCTGCATATTGTTATCCCTTTTTATGCATAATAATGGCTTGCTTTAATTCTGTTACCTTTTGCCATTAACACTCATTAAAAATGCCCTGCTAAATGACGTAAAACAACTGACACAAAATATTGTGGCACAGAGGACAATAGTATATGTTTTCTAAAATTGGGAATTTTTTATGTTTTTGGCTAATCTAAAGTGTTTGTTAATCACCTGATAAATTAAATTTTTGGCCAAAATGATTTTTTCTAAATGACTTTAAAAGAAAGTGTACATAAACTATGAATGTGGGCAAAAAAGGTAAGTTGTATATAAACTAAGGTTAATGCATAAATATTACTGTCTTTTCCTGCATCACGGCAGGAAATAATCGTACTAGCATGCAACACTTCCCACAAGTGCTTATGTTACAGAAAAAATAAAAATTGTTAAGGACTCCCCGTCGGGGAATCAAACCCCGGTCTCCCGCATGACAGGCGGGGATACTCACCACTATACTAACGAGGAATAACTTGACATATGTTTTTGGGAAAACTCCCTCCAATGGGGAGATTTCAATGCCATCTCTGCCGCTAATCAGAAGATGCACAACTTAAATCAACATTTTGCTGAATGGTAAGCTGCTTTGCTTGATGCAAAAGTAAAAAAAAAATGTGTAGTTAGCGGGATTGTTTGCAAACAGAGAGAATTGAAAAAAAACATAGACTGCATTATTTACATGACCCTGAGTAAAGAGAGTGTAAGATTAAGCTAAAGCAATATTTTCCTGGCATAGTATATATTTGCCCACTGTTTTTTGGGTTTTCATCAGGAGACACTTCTGTACAGTCATGCATGGATAATCTGCTACACTACAATATGACTCGAAGGACATTTTATGAAATTAATGCTCCAAAACATTTCAAAAAGATGTTTCTTATCCCTTTCAAGAAATATATTTAGCTATATTTTCCTGCATATTTTTATCCCTTTTTATGCATAATAATGGCTTGGTTTAATTCTGTTACCTTTTGCCATTAACACTCATTAAAAATGCCCTGCTAAATGACGTAAAACAACTGACACAAAATATTGTGGCACAGAGGACAATAGTATATGTTTTCTAAAATTGGAATTTTTTTATGTTTTTGACTAATCTAAAGTGTTTGTTAATCACCTGATAAATTAAATTTTTGGCCAAAATGATTTTTTCTAAATGACTTTAAAAGAAAGTGTACATAAACTTTGAATGTGGGCAAAAAGGTAAGTTGTATTTAAACTAAGGTTAATGCATAAATATTACTGTCTTTTCCTGCATCACGGCAGGAAATAATCGTACTAGCATGCAACACTTCCCACAAGTGCTTATGTTAAGGAAAAAATAAAAAATGTTAAGGACTCCCCTTTGGGGAATCGAACCCCGGTCTCCCGCGTGACAGGTGGGGATACTCACCACTATACTAACGAGGAATAACTTGACATGTGCTTTTGGGAAAACTCCCTCCAATGGGGAGATTTCAATGCCATCACTGCCGCTAATCAGAAGATGCACAACTTAAATAAACATTTTGCTGAATGGTAAGCTGCTTTGCTTGATGCAAAAGTAAAAAAAAATGTGTAGTTAGCGGGATTGTTTGCAAACAGAGAGAATTGAAAAAAAACATAGACTGCATTATTTACATGACCCTGAGTAAAGAGAGTGTAAGATTAAGCTAAAGCAATATTTTCCTGGCACAGTATATATTTGCCCACTGTTTTTTGGGTTTTCGTCAGGAGACACTTCTGTACAGTCATGCATGGATAATCTGCTACACTACAATATGACTCGAAGGACATTTTATGAAATTAATGCTCCAAAACATTTCAAAAAAATGTTTCTTATCCCTTTCAAGAAATATATTTAGCTATATTTTCCTGCATATGGTTATCCCTTTTTATGCATAATAATGGCTTGCTTTAATTCTGTTACCTTTTGCCATTAACACTCATTAAAAATGCCCTGCTAAATGACATAAAACAACTGACACAAAATATTGTGGCACAGAGGACAATAGTATATGTTTTCTAAAATTGGGAATTTTTTATGTTTTTGGCTAATCTAAAGTGTTTGTTAATCACCTGATAAATTAAATTTTTGGCCAAAATGATTTTTTCTAAATGACTTTAAAAGAAAGTGTACATAAACTATGAATGTGGGCAAAAAAGGTAAGTTGTATTTAAACTAAGGTTAATGCATAAATATTACTGTCTTTTCCTGCATCACGGCAGGAAATAATCGTACTAGCATGCAACACTTCCCACAAGTGCTTATGTTACAGAAAAAATAAAAATTGTTAAGGACTCCCCGTCGGGGAATCGAACCCCGGTCTCCCGCATGACAGGCGGGGATACTCTCCACTATACTAACGAGGAATAACTTGACATATGTTTTTGGGAAAACTCCATCCAATGGGGAGATTTCAATGCCATCTCTGCCGCTAATCAGAAGATGCACAACTTAAATCAACATTTTGCTGAATGGTAAGCTGCTTTGCTTGATGCAAAAGTAAAAAAAAATGTGTAGTTAGCGGGATTGTTTGCAAACAGAGAGAATTGAAAAAAAACATAGACTGCATTATTTACATGACCCTGAGTAAAGAGAGTGTAAGATTAAGCTAAAGCAATATTTTCCTGGAACAGTATATATTTGCCCACTGTTTTTTGGGTTTTCGTCAGGAGACACTTCTGTACAGTCATGCATGGATAATCTGCTACACTACAATATGACTCGAAGGACATTTTATGAAATTAATGCTCCAAAACATTTCAAAAAGATGTTTCTTATCCCTTTCAAGAAATATATTTAGCTATATTTTCCTGCATATTGTTATCCCTTTTTATGCATAATAATGGCTTGCTTTAATTCTGTTACCTTTTGCCATTAACACTCATTAAAAATGCCCTGCTAAATGACGTAAAACAACTGACACAAAATATTGTGGCACAGAGGACAATAGTATATGTTTTCTAAAATTGGAATTTTTTATGTTTTTGACTAATCTAAAGTGTTTGTTAATCACCTGATAAATTAAATTTTTGGCCAAAAGGATTTTTTCTAAATGACTTTAAAAGAAAGTGTACATAAACTTTGAATGTGGGCAAAAAAGGTAAGTTGTATTTAAACTAAGGTTAATGCATAAATATTACTGTCTTTTCCTGCATCACGGCAGGAAATAATCGTACTAGCATGCAACACTTCCCACAAGTGCTTATGTTACAGAAAAAATAAAAATTGTTAAGGACTCCCCGTCGGGGAATCGAACCCCGGTCTCCCGCATGACAGGCGGGGATACTCTCCACTATACTAACGAGGAATAACTTGACATATGTTTTTGGGAAAACTCCATCCAATGGGGAGATTTCAATGCCATCTCTGCCGCTAATCAGAAGATGCACAACTTAAATCAACATTTTGCTGAATGGTAAGCTGCTTTGCTTGATGCAAAAGTAAAAAAAAATGTGTAGTTAGCGGGATTGTTTGCAAACAGAGAGAATTGAAAAAAAACATAGACTGCATTATTTACATGACCCTGAGTAAAGAGAGTGTAAGATTAAGCTAAAGCAATATTTTCCTGGAACAGTATATATTTGCCCACTGTTTTTTGGGTTTTCGTCAGGAGACACTTCTGTACAGTCATGCATGGATAATCTGCTACACTACAATATGACTCGAAGGACATTTTATGAAATTAATGCTCCAAAACATTTCAAAAAGATGTTTCTTATCCCTTTCAAGAAATATATTTAGCTATATTTTCCTGCATATTGTTATCCCTTTTTATGCATAATAATGGCTTGCTTTAATTCTGTTACCTTTTGCCATTAACACTCATTAAAAATGCCCTGCTAAATGACGTAAAACAACTGACACAAAATATTGTGGCACAGAGGACAATAGTATATGTTTTCTAAAATTGGAATTTTTTATGTTTTTGACTAATCTAAAGTGTTTGTTAATCACCTGATAAATTAAATTTTTGGCCAAAAGGATTTTTTCTAAATGACTTTAAAAGAAAGTGTACATAAACTTTGAATGTGGGCAAAAAAGGTAAGTTGTATTTAAACTAAGGTTAATGCATAAATATTACTGTCTTTTCCTGCATCACGGCAGGAAATAATCGTACTAGCATGCAACACTTCCCACAAGTGCTTATGTTACAGAAAAAATAAAAATTGTTAAGGACTCCCCGTCGGGGAATCGAACCCCGGTCTCCCGCATGACAGGCGGGGATACGCTCCACTATACTAACGAGGAATAACTTGACATATGTTTTTGGGAAAACTCCATCCAATGGGGAGATTTCAATGCCATCTCTGCCGCTAATCAGAAGATGCACAACTTAAATCAACATTTTGCTGAATGGTAAGCTGCTTTGCTTGATGCAAAAGTAAAAAAAAATGTGTAGTTAGCGGGATTGTTTGCAAACAGAGAGAATTGAAAAAAAACATAGACTGCATTATTTACATGACCCTGAGTAAAGAGAGTGTAAGATTAAGCTAAAGCAATATTTTCCTGGCACAGTATATATTTGCCCACTGTTTTTTGGGTTTTCGTCAGGAGACACTTCTGTACAGTCATGCATGGATAATCTGCTACACTACAATATGACTCGAAGGACATTTTATAAAATTAATGCTCCAAAACATTTCAAAAAGATGTTTCTTATCCCTTTCAAGAAATATATTTAGCTATATTTTCCTGCATATTGTTATCCCTTTTTATGCATAATAATGGCTTGCTTTAATTCTGTTACCTTTTGCCATTAACACTCATTAAAAATGCCCTGCTAAATGACGTAAAACAACTGACACAAAATATTGTGGCACAGAGGACAATAGTATATGTTTTCTAAAATTGGAATTTTTTATGTTTTTGACTAATCTAAAGTGTTTGTTAATCACCTGATAAATTAAATTTTTGGCCAAAAGGATTTTTTCTAAATGACTTTAAAAGAAAGTGTACATAAACTTTGAATGTGGGCAAAAAAGGTAAGTTGTATTTAAACTAAGGTTAATGCATAAATATTACTGTCTTTTCCTGCATCACGGCAGGAAATAATCGTACTAGCATGCAACACTTCCCACAAGTGCTTATGTTACAGAAAAAATAAAAATTGTTAAGGACTCCCCGTCGGGGAATCGAACCCCGGTCTCCCGCATAACAGGCGGGGATACTCTCCACTATACTAACGAGGAATAACTTGACATATGTTTTTGGGAAAACTCCATCCAATGGGGAGATTTCAATGCCATCTCTGTCGCTAATCAGAAGATGCACAACTTAAATCAACATTTTGCTGAATGGTAAGCTGCTTTGCTTGATGCAAAAGTAAAAAAAAATGTGTAGTTAGCGGGATTGTTTGCAAACAGAGAGAATTGAAAAAAAACATAGACTGCATTATTTACATGACCCTGAGTAAAGAGAGTGTAAGATTAAGCTAAAGCAATATTTTCCTGGCACAGTATATATTTGCCCACTGTTTTTTGGGTTTTCGTCAGGAGACACTTCTGTACAGTCATGCATGGATAATCTGCTACACTACAATATGACTCGAAGGACATTTTATGAAATTAATGCTCCAAAACATTTCAAAAAGATGTTTCTTATCCCTTTCAAGAAATATATTTAGCTATATTTTCCTGCATATTGTTATCCCTTTTTATGCATAATAATGGCTTGCTTTAATTCTGTTACCTTTTGCCATTAACACTCATTAAAAATGCCCTGCTAAATGACGTAAAACAACTGACACAAAATATTGTGGCACAGAGGACAATAGTATATGTTTTCTAAAATTGTAATTTTTTATGTTTTTGACTAATCTAAAGTGTTTGTTAATCACCTGATAAATTAAATTTTTGGCCAAAAGGATTTTTTCTAAATGACTTTAAAAGAAAGTGTACATAAACTTTGAATGTGGGCAAAAAAGGTAAGTTGTATTTAAACTAAGGTTAATGCATAAATATTACTGTCTTTTCCTGCATCACGGCAGGAAATAATCGTACTAGCATGCAACACTTCCCACAAGTGCTTATGTTACAGAAAAAATAAAGAATGTTAAGGACTCCCCTTCGGGGAATCGAACCCTGGTCTACCGCGTGACAGGTGGGGATACTCACCACTACACTAACAAGGAATAACTTGACATGTGCTTTTGGGAAAACTCCCTCCAATGGGGAGATTTCAATGCCATCACTGCCGCTAATCAGAAGATGCACAACTTACATCAACATTTTGCTGAATGGTAAGCTGCTTTGCTTGATGCAAAAGTAAAAAAAAATGTGTAGTTAGCGGGATTGTTTGCAAACAGAGAGAATTGAAAAAAAACATAGACTGCATTATTTACATGACCCTGAGTAAAGAGAGTGTAAGATTAAGCTAAAGCAATATTTTCCTGGCACAGTATATATTTGCCCACTGTTTTTTGGGTTTTCGTCAGGAGACACTTCTGTACAGTCATGCATGGATAATCTGCTACACTACAATATGACTCGAAGGACATTTTATGAAATTAATGCTCCAAAACATTTCAAAAAGATGTTTCTTATCCCTTTCAAGAAATATATTTAGCTATATTTTCCTGCATATTGTTATCCCTTTTTATGCATAATAATGGCTTGCTTTAATTCTGTTACCTTTTGCCATTAACACTCATTAAAAATGCCCTGCTAAATGACGTAAAACAACTGACACAAAATATTGTGGCACAGAGGACAATAGTATATGTTTTCTAAAATTGGGAATTTTTAATGTTTTTGGCTAATCTAAAGTGTTTGTTAATCACCTGATAAATTAAATTTTTGGCCAAAATGATTTTTTCTAAATGACTTTAAAAGAAAGTGTACATAAACTTTGAATGTGGGCAAAAAAGGTAAGTTGTATTTAAACTAAGGTTAATGCATAAATATTACTGTCTTTTCCTGCATCACGGCAGGAAATAATCGTACTAGCATGCAACACTTCCCACAAGTGCTTATGTTACAGAAAAAATAAAAATTGTTAAGGACTCCCCGTCGGGGAATCGAACCCCGGTCTCCCGCATGACAGGTGGGGATACTCTCCACTATACTAACGAGGAATAACTTGACATATGTTTTTGGGAAAACTCCATCCAATTTGGAGATTTCAATGCCATCTCTGCCGCTAATCAGAAGATGCACAACTTAAATCAACATTTTGCTGAATGGTAAGCTGCTTTGCTTGATGCAAAAGTAAAAAAAAATGTGTAGTTAGCGGGATTGTTTGCAAACAGAGAGAATTGAAAAAAAACATAGACTGCATTATTTACATGACCCTGAGTAAAGAGAGTGTAAGATTAAGCTAAAGCAATATTTTCCTGGCACAGTATATATTTGCCCACTGTTTTTTGGGTTTTCATCAGGAGACACTTCTGTACAGTCATGCATGGATAATCTGCTATACTACAATATGACTCGAAGGACATTTTATGAAATTAATGCTCCAAAACATTTCAAAAAGATGTTTCTTATCCCTTTCAAGAAATATATTTAGCTATATTTTCCTGCATATTGTTATCCCTTTTTATGCATAATAATGGCTTGCTTTAATTCTGTTACCTTTTGCCATTAACACTCATTAAAAATGCCCTGCTAAATGACGTAAAACAACTGACACAAAATATTGTGGCACAGAGGACAATAGTATATGTTTTCTAAAATTGTAATTTTTTATGTTTTTGACTAATCTCAAGTGTTTGTTAATCACCTGATAAATTAAATTTTTGGCCAAAAGGATTTTTTCTAAATGACTTTAAAAGAAAGTGTACATAAACTTTGAATGTGGGCAAAAAAGGTAAGTTGTATTTAAACTAAGGTTAATGCATAAATATTACTGTCTTTTCCTGCATCACGGCAGGAAATAATCGTACTAGCATGCAACACTTCCCACAAGTGCTTATGTTACAGAAAAAATAAAGAATGTTAAGGACTCCCCTTCGGGGAATCGAACCCTGGTCTACCGCGTGACAGGTGGGGATACTCACCACTACACTAACAAGGAATAACTTGACATGTGCTTTTGGGAAAACTCCCTCCAATGGGGAGATTTCAATGCCATCACTGCCGCTAATCAGAAGATGCACAACTTACATCAACATTTTGCTGAATGGTAAGCTGCTTTGCTTGATGCAAAAGTAAAAAAAAATGTGTAGTTAGCGGGATTGTTTGCAAACAGAGAGAATTGAAAAAAAAACATAGACTACATTATTTACATGACCCTGAGTAAAGAGAGTGTAAGATTAAGCTAAAGCAATATTTTCCTGGCACAGTATATATTTGCCCACTGTTTTTTGGGTTTTCGTCAGGAGACACTTCTGTACAGTCATGCATGGATAATCTGCTACACTACAATATGACTCGAAGGACATTTTATGAAATTAATGCTCCAAAACATTTCAAAAAGATGTTTCTTATCCCTTTCAAGAAATATATTTAGCTATATTTTCCTGCATATTGTTATCCCTTTTTATGCATAATAATGGCTTGCTTTAATTCTGTTACCTTTTGCCATTAACACTCATTAAAAATGCCCTGCTAAATGACGTAAAACAACTGACACAAAATATTGTGGCACAGAGGACAATAGTATATGTTTTCTAAAATTGGGAATTTTTAATGTTTTTGGCTAATCTAAAGTGTTTGTTAATCACCTGATAAATTAAATTTTTGGCCAAAATGATTTTTTCTAAATGACTTTAAAAGAAAGTGTACATAAACTTTGAATGTGGGCAAAAAAGGTAAGTTGTATTTAAACTAAGGTTAATGCATAAATATTACTGTCTTTTCCTGCATCATGGCATTAAATAATCGTACTAGCATGCAACACTTCCCATAAGTGCTTATGTTACAGTAAAAAGAAAAAAAGTTAAGGACTCCCCATCGGGGAATCAAACCCCGGTCTCCCGCGTGACAGGCGGGGATACTCACCACTATACTAACGAGGAATAACTTGACATGTGTTTTTAGGAAAACTCCCTCCAATGGGAAGATTTCAATGCCATCTCTGCCGCTAATCAGAAGATGCACAACTTAAATCAACATTTTGCTGAATGGTAAGCTGCTTTGCTTGATGCAAAAGTAAAAAAAAAATGTGTAGTTAGCGGGATTGTTGCCAAACAGAGAGAATTGAAAAAAAACATAGACTGCATTATTTACATGACCATGAGTAAAGAGAGTGTAAGATTAAGCTAAAGCAGTATTTTCCTGGCACAGTATATATTTGCCAACTTTTTTATGGGTTTTCGTCAGGAGACACTTCTGTACAGTCATGCATGGATAATCTGCTACACTACAATATGACTCGAAGGACATTTTATGAAATTAATGCTCCAAAACATTTCAAAAAGATGTTTCTTATCCCTTTCAAGAAATATATTTAGCTATATTTTCCTGCATATTGTTATCCCTTTTTATGCATAATAATGGCTTGCTTTAATTCTGTTACCTTTTGCCATTAACACTCATTAAAAATGCCCTGCTAAATGACGTAAAACAACTGACACAAAATATTGTGGCACAGAGGACAATAGTATATGTTTTCTAAAATTGGGATTTTTTAATGTTTTTGGCTAATCTAAAGTGTTTGTTAATCACCTGATAAATTAAATTTTTGGCCAAAATGATTTTTTCTAAATGACTTTAAAAGAAAGTGTACATAAACTTTGAATGTGGGCAAAAAAGGTAAGTTGTATTTAAACTAAGGTTAATGCATAAATATTACTGTCTTTTCCTGCATCATGGCATTAAATAATCGTACTAGCATGCAACACTTCCCATAAGTGCTTATGTTACAGTAAAAAGAAAAAAAGTTAAGGACTCCCCATCGGGGAATCAAACCCCGGTCTCCCGCGTGACAGGCGGGGATACTCACCACTATACTAACGAGGAATAACTTGACATGTGTTTTTAGGAAAACTCCCTCCAATGGGGAGATTTCAATGCCATCTCTGCCGCTAATCAGAAGATGCACAACTTAAATCAACATTTTGCTGAATGGTAAGCTGCTTTGCTTGATGCAAAAGTAAAAAAAAATGTGTAGTTAGCGGGATTGTTGCCAAACAGAGAGAATTGAAAAAAAACATAGACTGCATTATTTACATGACCATGAGTAAAGAGAGTGTAAGATTAAGCTAAAGCAGTATTTTCCTGGCACAGTATATATTTGCCCACTGTTTTTTGGGTTTTCGTCAGGAAACACTCCTGTACAGTCATGCATGGATAATCTGCTACACTACAATATGACTCGAAGGACATTTTATAAAATTAATGCTCCAAAACATTTCAAAAAGATGTTTCTTATCCCTTTCAAGAAATATATTTAGCTATATTTTCCTGCATATTTTTATCCCTTTTTATGCATAATAATGGCTTGCTTTAATTCTGTTACCTTTTGCCATTAACACTCATTAAAAATGCCCTGCTAAATGACATAAAACAACTGACACAAAATATTGTGGCACAGAGGACAATAGTATATGTTTTCTAAAATTGGGAATTTTTTATGTTTTTGGCTAATCTAAAGTGTTTGTTAATCACCTGATAAATTAAATTTTTGGCCAAAATGATTTTTTCTAAATGACTTTAAAAGAAAGTGTACATAAACTATGAATGTGGGCAAAAAAGGTAAGTTGTATTTAAACTAAGGTTAATGCATAAATATTACTGTCTTTTCCTGCATCACGGCAGGAAATAATCGTACTAGCATGCAACACTTCCCACAAGTGCTTATGTTACAGAAAAAATAAAAATTGTTAAGGACTCCCCGTCGGGGAATCGAACCCCGGTCTCCCGCATGACAGGCGGGGATACTCTCCACTATACTAACGAGGAATAACTTGACATATGTTTTTGGGAAAACTCCATCCAATGGGGAGATTTCAATGCCATCTCTGCCGCTAATCAGAAGATGCACAACTTAAATCAACATTTTGCTGAATGGTAAGCTGCTTTGCTTGATGCAAAAGTAAAAAAAAATGTGTAGTTAGCGGGATTGTTTGCAAACAGAGAGAATTGAAAAAAAACATAGACTGCATTATTTACATGACCCTGAGTAAAGAGAGTGTAAGATTAAGCTAAAGCAATATTTTCCTGGCACAGTATATATTTGCCCACTGTTTTTTGCGTTTTCGTCAGGAGACACTTCTGTACAGTCATGCATGGATAATCTGCTACACTACAATATGACTCGAAGGACATTTTATGAAATGAATGCTCCAAAACATTTCAAAAAGATGTTTCTTATCCCTTTCAAGAAATATATTTAGCTATATTTTCCTGCATATTGTTATCCCTTTTTATGCATAATAATGGCTTGCTTTAATTCTGTTACCTTTTGCCATTAACACTCATTAAAAATGCCCTGCTAAATGACGTAAAACAACTGACACAAAATATTGTGGCACAGAGGACAATAGTATATGTTTTCTAAAATTGGGAATTTTTTATGTTTTTGACTAATCTAAAGTGTTTGTTAATCACCTGATAAATTAAATTTTTGGCCAAAAGGATTTTTTCTAAATGACTTTAAAAGAAAGTGTACATAAACTTTGAATGTGGGCAAAAAAGGTAAGTTGTATTTAAACTAAGGTTAATGCATAAATATTACTGTCTTTTCCTGCATCACGGCAGGAAATAATCGTACTAGCATGCAACACTTCCCACAAGTGCTTATGTTACAGAAAAAATAAAACTTGTTAAGGACTCCCTGTCGGGGAATCGAACCCCAGTCTCCCACGTGACAGGCGGGGACACTCACCACTATACTAACGAGGAATAACTTGACATAAGTTTTTGGGCAAACTCCCTCCAATGGGGATATTTCAATGCCATCTCTGCCGCTAATCAGAAGATGCACAACTTAAATAAACATTTTGCTGAATGGTAAGCTGCTTTGCTTGATGCAAAAGTAAAAAAAAATGTGTAGTTAGCGGGATTGTTGCCAAACAGAGAGAATTGAAAAAAAACATAGACTGCATTATTTACATGACCATGAGTAAAGAGAGTGTAAGATTAAGCTAAAGCAGTATTTTCCTGGCACAGTATATATTTGCCCACTGTTTTTTAGGTTTTCGTCAGGAGACACTCCTGTACAGTCATGCATGGATAATCTGCTACACTACAATATGACTCGAAGGACATTTTATAAAATTAATGCTCCAAAACATTTCAAAAAGATGTTTCTTATCCCTTTCAAGAAATATATTTAGCTATATTTTCCTGCATATTTTTATCCCTTTTTATGCATAATAATGGCTTGCTTTAATTCTGTTACCTTTTGCCATTAACACTCATTAAAAATGCCCTGCTAAATGACATAAAACAACTGACACAAAATATTGTGGCACAGAGGACAATAGTATATGTTTTCTAAAATTGGGAATTTTTTATGTTTTTGGCTAATCTAAAGTGTTTGTTAATCACCTGATAAATTAAATTTTTGGCCAAAATAATTTTTTCTAAATGACTTTAAAAGAAAGTGTACATAAACTTTGAATGTGGGCAAAAAAGGTAAGTTGTATTTAAACTAAGGTTAATGCATAAATATTACTGTCTTTTCCTGCATCATGGCAGGAAATAATCGTACTAGCATGCAACACTTCCCATAAGTGCTTATGTTACAGCAAAA
Organism: Mixophyes fleayi; assembly: GCF_038048845.1. Classification (NCBI taxonomy): domain Eukaryota; kingdom Metazoa; phylum Chordata; class Amphibia; order Anura; family Limnodynastidae; genus Mixophyes; species Mixophyes fleayi. Next base: position 66,328,267 of record NC_134411.1, read on the forward strand.
AGAAAAAAAGTTAAAAACTCCCCATTGGGGAATCGAACCCCGGTCTCCTGCGTGACAGGCGGGGATAATCACCACTATACTAACAAGGAATAGCTTGTCACGTGTGTTTGGGAGAATTCCCTCCAATGGGGAGATTTCAATGACATCTCTGCCGCTAATCAGAAGATGCACAACTTAAATCAACATTTTGCTGAATGGTAAGCTGCTTTGCTTGATGCAAAAGTAAAAAAAAATGTGTAGTTAGCGGGATTGTTGCCAAACAGAGAGAATTGAAAAAAAACATAGACTGCATTATATACATGACCCTGAGTAAAGAGAGTGTAAGATTAAGCTAAAGCAGTATTTTCCTGGCACAGTATATATTTGCCCACTGTTTTTTGGGTTTTCGTCAGGAGACACTCCTGTACAGTCATGCATGGATAATCTGCTACACTACAATATGACTCGAAGGACATTTTATGAAATTAATGCTCCAAAACATTTCAAAAAGATGTTTCTTATCCCTTTCAAGAAATATATTTAGCTATATTTTCCTGCATATTTTTATCCCTTTTTATGCATAATAATGGCTTGCTTTAATTCTGTTACCTTTTGCCATTAACACTCATTAAAAATGCCCTGCTAAATGACGTAAAACAACTGACACAAAATATTGTGGCACAGAGGACAATAGTATATGTTTTCTAAAAATGGGAATTTTTAATGTTTTTGGCTAATCTAAAGTGTTTGTTAATCACCTGATAAATTAAATTTTTGGCCAAAATGATTTTTTCTAAATGACTTTAAAAGAAAGTGTACATAAACTATGAATGTGGGCAAAAAAGGTAAGTTGTATTTAAACTAAGGTTAATGCATAAATATTACTGTCTTTTCCTGCATCACGGCAGGAAATAATCGTACTAGCATGCAACACTTCCCACAAGTGCTTATGTTACAGAAAAAATAAAAATTGTTAAGGACTCCCCGTCGGGGAATCGAACCCCGGTCTCCCGCGTGACAGGCAGGGATACTCACCACTATAGTAACGAGGAATAACTTGACATGTGTTTTTGGGAAAACTCCCTCCAATGGGGAGATTTCAATGCCATCTCTGCCGCTAATCAGAAGATGCACAACTTAAATCAAAATTTTGCTGAATGGTAAGCTGCTTTGCTTGATGCAAAAGTAAAAAAAAATGTGTAGTTAGCGGGATTGTTGCCAAACAGAGAGAATTGAAAAAAAACATAGACTGCATTATTTACATGACCCTGAGTAAAGAGAGTGTAAGATTAAGCTAAAGCAGTATTTTCCTGGCACAGTATATATTTGCCCACTGTTTTTTGGGTTTTCGTCAGGAGACACTCCTGTACAGTCATGCATGGATAATCTGCTACACTACAATATGACTCAAAGGACTTTTTATGAAATTAATGCTCGAAAACATTTCAAAAAGATGTTTTTTATCAATTTCAAGAAATATATTTAGCTATATTTTCCTGCATATTGTTATCCCTTTTTATGCATAATAATGGCTTGCTTTAATTCTGTTACCTTTTGCCATTAACACTCATTAAAAATGCCCTGCTAAATGACATAAAACAACTGACACAAAATATTGTGGCACAGAGGACAATAGTATATGTTTTCTAAAATTGGGAATTTTTTATGTTTTTGGCTAATCTAAAGTGTTTGTTAATCACCTGATAAATTAAATTTTAGGCCAAAATGATTTTTTCTAAATGACTTTAAAAGAAAGTGTACATAAACTATGAATGTGGGCAAAAAAGGTAAGTTGTATTTAACTAAGGTTAATGCATAAATATTACTGTCTTTTCCTGCATCACGGCAGGAAATAATCATACTAGCATGCAACACTTCCCACAAGTGCTTATGTTACAGAAAAAATAAAAAATGTTAAGGACTCCCCGTCAGGGAATCGAACCCCTGTCTCCCGCATGACACGTGGGGATACTCACCACTATACTAACAAGGAATAAATTGACATGTGTTTTTGGGGAAATTCCTTCCAAATGAGGAGATTTCAATGCCATCTCTGCCACTAATCAGAAGATGCACAACTTAAATAAACATTTTTCTGAATGGTAAGCTGCTTTGCTTGATGCAAAAGTAAAAAAAAATGTGTAGTTAGCGGGATTGTTGCCAAACAGAGAGAATTGAAAAAAAACATAGACTGCATTATTTACATGACCTTGAGTAGAGAGAGTGTAAGATTAAGCTAAAGCAGTATTTTCCTGGCACAGTATATATTTGCCAGCTGTTTTTCGGGTTTTCGTCAGGAGACACTCCTGTACAGTCATGCATGGATAATCTGCTACACTACAATATGACTCGAAGGACATTTTATGAAATTAATGCTCCAAAACATTTCAAAAAGATGTTTCTTATCCCTTTATAGAAATATATTTAGCTATATTTTCCTGCATATTGTTATCCCTTTTTATGCATAATAATGGCTTGCTTTAATTCTGTTACCTTTTGCCATTAACACTGATTAAATATGCCCTGCTAAATGACGTAAAACAACTGACACAAAATATTTTGTCACAGAGGACAATAGTATATGTTTTCTAAAATTGGGAATTTTTAATGTTTTTGGCTAATCTAAAATGTTTGTTAATCACCCGATAAATTAAATTTTTGGCCAAAATAATTTTTTCTAAATGACTTTAAAAGAAAGTGTACATAAACTATGAATGTGGGCAAAAAAGGTAAGTTGTATTTAAACTAAGGTTAATGCATAAATATTACTGTCTTTTCCTGCATCACGGCAGAAAATAATCGTACTAGCATGCAACACTTCCCACAACTGCTTATGTTACAGAAAAAATAAAAAATGTTAAGGACTCCCCTTCAGGGAATCGAACCCCGGTCTACCGTATGACAGGTGGGAATACTCACCACTATACTAACAAGGAATAACTTGACATGTGCTTTTGGGAAAACTTCCTCCAATGGGGAGATTTCAATGCCATCACTGCTGCTAATCAGAAGATGCACAACTTAAATCAACATTTTGCTGAATGGTACGCTGCTTTGCTTGATGCAAAAGTAAAAAAAAATGTGTAGTTAGCGGGATTGTTGCCAAACAGAGAGAATTGAAAAAAAACATAGACTGCATTATTTACATAACCCTGAGTAAAGAGAGTATAAGATTAAGCTAAAGCAGTATTTTCCTGGCACAGTATATATTTGCCCACTGTTTTTTGGGTTTTCGTCAGGAGACACTCCTGTACAGTCATGCATGGATAATCTGCTACACTACAATATGACTCGAAGGACATTTTATGAAATGAATGCTCCAAAACATTTCAAAAAGATGTTTCTTATCCCTTTCAAGAAATATATTTAGCTATATTTTCCTGCATATTTTTATCCCTTTTTATGCATAATAATGGCTTGCTTTAATTGTGTTACCTTTTCCCATTAACACTCATTAAAAATGCCCTGCCAAATGACGTAAAACAACTGACACAAAATACTGTGGCACAGAGGACAATAGTATATGTTTTCTAAAATTGGGAATTTTTTATGTTTTTGGCTAATCTAAAGTGTTTGTTAATCACCTGATAAATTAAATTTTTGGCCAAAATGATTTTTTCTAAATGACTTTAAAAGAAAGTGTACATAAACTATGAATGTGGGCAAAAAAGGTAAGTTGTATTTAAACTAAGGTTAATGCATAAATATTACTGTCTTTTCCTGCATCACGGCAGGAAATAATCGTACTAGCATGCAACACTTCCCACAAGTGCTTATGTTACAGAAAAAATAAAAATTCTTAAGGACTCCCCGTCGGGGAATCAAACACCGGTCTCCCGCGTGACGGGCGGGGATACTCACCACTATACTAACGAGGAATAACTTGACATGTGTTTTTGGGAAAACTCCCTCCAATGGGGAGATTTCAATGCCATCACTGCTGCTAATCAGAAGATGCACAACTTAAATCAACATTTATCTGAATGGTAAGTTGCTTTGCTTGATGCAAAAGTAAAAAAAAATGTGTAGTTAGCGGGATTGTTGCCAAACAGAGAGAATTAAAAAAAAACATAGACTGCATTATTTACATGACCCTGAGTAAAGAGAGTGTAAGATTAAGCTAAAGCAGTATTTTCCTGGCACAGTATATATTTGCCCACTGTTTTTTGGGTTTTCATCAGGAGACACTCCTGTACAGTCATGCATGGATAATCTGCTACACTACAATATGACTCGAAGGACATTTTATGAAATTAATGCTCCAAAACATTTCAAAAAGATGTTTCTTATCCCTTTCAAGAAATATATTTAGCTATATTTTCCTGCATATTTTTATCCCTTTTTATGCATAATAATGGATTGCTTAAATTCTGTTACCTTTTGCCATTAACACTCATTAAAAATGCCCTGCTAAATGACGTAAAACAACTGACACAAAATATTGTGGCACAGAGGACAATAGTATATGTTTTCTAAAATTGGGAATTTTTTATGTTTTTGACTAATCTAAAGTGTTTGTTAATCACCTGATAAATTAAATTTTTGGCCAAAATGATTTTTTCTAAATGACTTTAAAAGAAAGTGTACATAAACTATGAATGTGGGCAAAAAAAGGTAAGTTGCATTTAAACTAAGGTTAATGCATAAATATTACTGTCTTTTCCTGCATCACGGCAGGAAATAATCGTACTAGCATGCAACACTTCCCACAAGTGCTTATGTTACAGAAAAAATAAAACTTGTTAAGGACTCCCTGTCGGGGAATCGAACCCCGGTCTCCCACGTGACAGGCAGGGATACTCACCACTATACTAACGGGAAATAACTTGACATGTGTTTTTGGGAAAACTCCCTCCAATGGGGAGATTTCAATGCCATCTCTGCCGCTAATCAGAAGATGCACAACTTAAATCAACATTTTGCTGAATGGTAAGCTGCTTTGCTTGATGCAAAAGTAAAAAAAAATATGTAGTTAGCGGGATTGTTGCCAAACAGAGAGAATTGAAAAAAAATATAGACTGCATTATTTACATGACCCTGAGTAAAGAGAGTGTAAGATTAAGCTAGAGCAGTATTTTCCTGGCACAGTATATATTTGCCCACTGTTTTTTGGGTTTTCGTCAGGAGACACTCCTGTACAGTCATGCATGGATAATCTGCTACACTACAATATGACTCGAAGGACATTTTATGAAATTAATGCTCCAAAACATTTCAAAAAGATGTTTCTTATTCCTTTCAAGAAATATATTTAGCTATATTTTCCTGCATATTGTTATCCCTTTTTATGCATAATAATGGCTTGCTTTAATTCTGTTACCTTTTGCCATTAACACTCATTAAAAATGCCCTGCTAAATGACGTAAAACAACTGACACAAAATATTGTGGCACAGAGGACAATAGTATATGTTTTCTAAAATTGGGAATTTTTTATGTTTTTGCTAATCTAAAGTGTTTGTTAATCACCTGATAAATTAAATTTTTGGCCAAAATGATTTTTTCTAAATGACTTTAAAAGAAAGTGTACATAAACTATGAATGTGGGCAAAAAAGGTAAGTTGTATTTAAACTAAGGTTAATGCATAAATATTACTGTCTTTTCCTGCATCACGGCAGGAAATAATCGTACTAGCATGCAACACTTCCCACAAGTGCTTATGTTACAGAAAAAATAAAACTTGTTAAGGACTCCCTGTCGGGGTATCGAACCCCGGTCTCGCGCATGACAGGCAGGGATACTCACCACTACACTAACGAGGAATAACTTGTCATGTGTTTTTGGGAAAACTCCCTCCAATGGGGAGATTTCAATGCCATCTCTGCCGCTAATCAGAAGATGCACAACTTACATAAACATTTTGCTGAATGGTAAGTTGCTTTGCTTGATGCAAAAGTAAAAAAAAATGTGTAGTTAGCGGGATTGTTGCCAAACAGAGAGAATTTAAAAAAAACATAGACTGCATTATTTACATGACCCTGAGTAAAGAGAGTGTAAGATTAAGCTAAAGCAGTATTTTCCTGGCACAGTATATATTTGCCCACTGTTTTTTGGGTTTTCATCAGGAGACACTCCTGTACAGTCATGCATGGATAATCTGCTACACTACAATATGACTCGAAGGACATTTTATGAAATTAATGCTCCAAAACATTTCAAAAAGATGTTTCTTATCCCTTTCAAGAAATATATTTAGCTATATTTTCCTGCATATTTTTATCCCTTTTTATGCATAATAATGGATTGCTTAAATTCTGTTACCTTTTGCCATTAACACTCATTAAAAATGCCCTGCTAAATGACGTAAAACAACTGACACAAAATATTGTGGCACAGAGGACAATAGTATATGTTTTCTAAAATTGGGAATTTTTTATGTTTTTGACTAATCTAAAGTGTTTGTTAATCACCTGATAAATTAAATTTTTGGCCAAAATGATTTTTTCTAAATGACTTTAAAAGAAAGTGTACATAAACTATGAATGTGGGCAAAAAAAGGTAAGTTGTATTTAAACTAAGGTTAATGCATAAATATTACTGTCTTTTCCTGCATCACGGCAGGAAATAATCGTACTAGCATGCAACACTTCCCACAAGTGCTTATGTTACAGAAAAAATAAAACTTGTTAAGGACTCCCTGTCGGGGAATCAAACCCCGGTCTCCCACGTGACAGGCAGGGATACTCACCACTATACTAACGGGAAATAACTTGACATTTGTTTTTGGGAAAACTCCCTCCAATGGGGAGATTTCAATGCCATCTCTGCCGCTAATCAGAAGATGCACAACTTAAATCAACATTTTGCTGAATGGTAAGCTGCTTTGCTTGATGCAAAAGTAAAAAAAAATATGTAGTTAGCGGGATTGTTGCCAAACAGAGAGAATTGAAAAAAAATATAGACTGCATTATTTACATGACCCTGAGTAAAGAGAGTGTAAGATTAAGCTAGAGCAGTATTTTCCTGGCACAGTATATATTTGCCCACTGTTTTTTGGGTTTTCGTCAGGAGACACTCCTGTACAGTCATGCATGGATAATCTGCTACACTACAATATGACTCGAAGGACATTTTATGAAATTAATGCTCCAAAACATTTCAAAAAGATGTTTCTTATCCCTTTCACGAAATATATTTAGCTATATTTTCCAACATATTTTTATCCCTTTTTATACATAATAATGGCTTGCTTTAATTCTGTTACCTTTTGCCATTAACACTCATTAAAAATGCCCTGCTAAATGACGTAAAACAACTGACACAAAATATTGTGGCACAGAGGACAATAGTATATGTTTTCTAAAATTGGGAATTTTTTATGTTTTTGGCTAATCTAAAGTGTTTGTTAATCACCTGATAAATTAAATTTTTGGCCAAAATGATTTTTTCTAAATGACTTTAAAAGAAAGTGTACATAAACTATGAATGTGGGCAAAAAAGGTAAGTTGTATTTAAACTAAGGTTAATGCATAAATATTACTGTCTTTTCCTGCATCACGGCAGGAAATAATCATACTAGCATGCAACACTTCCCACAAGTGCTTATGTTACAGAAAAAATAAAAATTGTTAAGGACTCCCCGTAGGGGAATTGAACCCCAGTCTCCCGCGTGACAGGCAGTGATACTCACCACTATACTAACAAGGAATAACTTGACTTGTGTTTTTGGGAAAACTCCATCCAATGGGGAGATTTCAATGCCATCTCTGCCGCTAATCAGAAGATGCACAACTTAAATCAACATTTTGCTGAATGGTAAGCTGCTTTGCTTGATGCAAAAGTAAAAAAAAATGTGTAGTTAGCGGGATTGTTGCCAAACAGAGAGAATTGAAAAAAAACATAGACTGCATTATTTACATGACCTTGAGTACAGAGAGAGTGTAAGATTAAGCTAAAGCAGTATTTTCCTGGCACAGTATATATTTGCCAGCTGTTTTTCGGGTTTTCGTCAGGAGACACTCCTGTACAGTCATGCATGGATAATCTGCTACACTACAATATGACTCGAAGGACATTTTATGAAATTAATGCTCCAAAACATTTCAAAAAGATGTTTCTTATCCCTTTCAAGAAATATATTTAGCTATATTTTCCTGCATATTTTTATCCCTTTTTATACATAATAATGGCTTGCTTTAATTCTGTTACCTTTTGCCATTAACACTCATTAAAAATGCCATGCTAAATGACGTAAAACAACAAACACAAAATATTGTGGCACAGAGGACAATAGTATATGTTTTCTA